>NC_143584.1:169453485-169756399 GCF_048544385.1 Mastigoproctus giganteus | reverse complement strand
ACCACATTATGAGTACAATTAAAACGATGCCCTCTATGCTACATACGTAGTTCAAATATATGGGTTAACTATGGTGTATTTACACCGATACTATATAGTTAATTATCAAAACCCATAAGGATTATGCCCTGTGCATTTCATTTTCCAAATACATTACCACCACACCCTTTTGGCATCTCTCATAATGTGGATATAACTTCACAACTGTGATGGCTTGTTGTATTACCTGGGTACCTGCCCGCCCACTGATGATGAAGCCGCACAGCCTCGAAACAATCGTCTGGGTGGTGGTACCGCTGAAAATAAATAACAGTAGTCTTCTCTACTAGAGAAGCGTTATTTATTTGAAGTAATGCAATAGTAGCTATCTCGTTGTGAAGGCAACCACATTATGAGATACAATTAAAATGATTCCCTCTACGCTACATATGTAGTTCAAATATATGGTGTATTTACACTGATAATATATAGTTAATTATCAAAACCCATAAGGATTATGCCCTGTGCATTTAATTTTCCAAATTGAAGATATTGCACAAAACTTTGACATTATTTCATAACAACAGATTTATACAATATTTAAGAAAACACTTAAATTAACACTTTTCAGTTAAAAAATAATAATAAAAATATTATTATTTCTAACCATATATGTAATAAATAATGTAAATATGGCCTAATAACATAACTGTACTCATCTTTTTGTCACAGCTCTTATGACATTCTCTGCATGGTTGACATCATGCATAGAATGTATTAATACACTAATATACTAATAAATAATAACTTACTTTCATTTGTGATAAATAATAATAATAAGGACGTGGATCTTGTTGGAATAGGTGATTAGGAATTAAAGGATACTCTTAATGGCAAAAGCTTCAATTCAGCAAACTGCAGCATCTGGAGACTAAGTACCTGCAAGGACCTGATTGAGGTATTTAAAGCTTTGAATGGATTGAGTAAGCTCAAAGCTGATAGAATCCTTTCTCTTGCTCAGGGAGCATAAATTCAATTCAAACTGAGAAAAGATGGTTGCAGGGTAGATGTATGGAAATTTGCCTTCATCAGCGGGTGGTTGATTGTAAGAACAGACTTCCATCTGGTGTTGTACAGGTGGGTAGTTTGAATAAATTCAGAGGAGAACTAGACAAACTCTTAGAAAGAATAGACAGGTGATATGGGAAGCATTGGCTCTTTTTTTTTTTTTTTTTCATTTGCTAATACTAGTGCTTTTTTTGTGACGGTACGCAAAGGTACGGTGTACTGGCACCTTTATTAACAGTGTGTGACATTTGCACGCAGTACATTTCAAAATTTGAAATATTCAGTAATTTTTTTTTCACATGTTTAACCATTATTCAAATACATACGCTTAAAGTTATTTAACTAAATTTGCATTTTTCACTGTCTATTGTTAAGATATTTTCTATATAAAACTTTATAACCATTTTTGGAATTTTAAATTATTCAGTCAGACCTCTGTTTAACGAACTTGAAAGAGTTTCGATTGAGTGAAAAAAATTTTCATAAAACGAACAGATTAGGGAGACTCGGTATGCACTGTTCACACTTCTGGCCTTCAGGCAATTTAGACAATTAGTGCTGCTGCACAAATTAAGAGAGCTAAAGGGGTTATTCCACTTAGTGATACTCATAAATCCTATCAGACCACCTGTTTCACATACTGAGAACTTGCGCTGGTCAAAGGGTATTCCCGATGCGAACAATGGGCCGTGCTCAACCTTCTACTGTAAGTGCCCTCTTCGGGAATTAGGAGAGAGAGAGTGGTTTTCTTTACAAATAATCAACTGTTGTTTCGCAGAAGTGTGTTTTTTTCTGTAAATTTTTCATATCTCTATTTACATGGTTACAGTACCTCAATGACTTCCACATTTTGGACAGTTTCAAGAAAAAAAAAATTCAAATTTAAGAACTAGTTCAAAGAGCTAATGACAGTATCAATGACAAGAAATGAAAAATGAGGATAACGAAGGTATTAAACCTTCTAAACATGAAATGTTGGCAGATTTTGGAAACTTCGTCGTGGCCTACAGTGTGAAGATGTTCCTGAGAATACAAAAGGTATGTTAAAACAAATGCGAAAATTTTTTAAATGATCGATGTACAGTAAATACAGTGTACAACAAAAGATAACCAAATATTTTGAAAAATAATTCTTAAGTGTACTAATATTGTGCACATAATGTCATATGAAAAAAAAAAAATTGTATCTTAATTTGTTTTGAAATGTTAGAAAATATATTTACCACCTTTTACTGTATTAATGAAATTTATAACGAAATATATAACGAAAATTTTGTTTAACAAATTTTTGCAAGGAACAATCAACTTAGTTATATAGAGGTCCAACTGTAGATTTACTTTATTGGGGATTATCTCACTTTTGCATGTGTTCTGTTCATCTAAGAAGTACCACCCACTTTGGGAAACTCATGTATCTCTTTCTTGACTCCCCCCCCCCTTGGAAATGCCATTTCCTAAGGACTCGTATTGGTTCCCCACTAATTTTTCTGTGACTTTTGTTACAATGTAAAAGTTTGTTCAATACAACTTTGTATTTGTGCAATTTCAATTCAGACACAACAGTTTTATTTATTTGCCTGTGCAGTAACGAGATTGTAAGTGAATTAATATTAAAAAAAAAAAAAAAAAAAAAAAAAAAAAACTATCTTGAACCGTAAAGTACAAAATGAAAAGTATTACTAGTTTCTTCTCACACTCCATAGTTAAGGAATTAAAAACAAGTAAAAAATGTTAGTGAAGACCTAATGGTATCCGTGTCCAACAGCAAGGGATGACTGACATAAATGACTGGCCAAGTTGCTGGACTGTTGATCAAAAAAATGACTTCTGTGTGAAGTATAATTGGCTAAATTATCAAAATAAGAGACTTGGCTGTGCATTATGTAAACAAATTGGAACTCTTGGAGTGGAAAAGAAGATGGGCATGAAGATTTCTGAGGAATGGGCAAATAATGAAGTTACCTATTTTGGCGAAAGCAGACAGCAACAGCTATTGTCTTTAAGAAAGAAAATTTTCTATTGCAAGGAAACAGCAGGACATAAAGCTGCTATAAAACTGCTTGCGGAAGCTGAGAAAGGGCCCCTTGAAAATCTGTGTTTAAAGAGTTCATTGCACGAAAAATTAATAACAACAAAAAAATTTTGTGCCACATATAAGTTGGCCAAACAAAATCAGTCTTTTCATAATTTTGAATCAGAGATTGACCTACAGGAATTAAATGGGATTGACATGGGTCATATTCTTCATTGAACAAACGCTTGATTTAACATCTTGAACCACATTAGTGATGAAATGAGAAAAAATTTTGTTAATAAAATGGTTATGTCGAACAGTAAAATTTCACTGATAATTGACGAATTGACCACGGTAAGTAGGAAATCCACTTTGATCATTTACGTTCAAACTTGTATATTTGACTGGAATGAGATCTCCCGTAAATTTGTTTCTGGACTTGATTGAACTCGAAAGTGTAACTGCAAAAGGGATATTTGATTCTCTGCTTGATTGTCTTCAGTCATACAGTATGACGGAAAACTATTTAAAAACTCACTTAGTTTGTGTCACATGTGATGGTGCAGCTGTTATGATGGGTAGTAAAAGTGGCTTTTCGAAACTAATGAAACAAAAGTTCCCTTCTTTAATAGTGTGGCATTGTGCTAATCACCGATTAGAACTGTCATTTGGTGATACTGTGAAATCCGTTGCAGGTATTGATAGATTTAAAGCATTTATTGATAAACTTTGTGTCATGTATAACGCGTCGCCAAAAATGCCAGAGAATTGAAGGTGTGCGCGCCAAATCGGTGGATATTGAACTATTAAAAATTGGCAAAATTTTAAGCACACGATGGGTGACATCGAACTTCCGGTCTGTTTCGGCTGTTTGGAATAACTATGAGGCATTAGTTAATCATTTTCAAGGAGCAAAGAATGACTTGATGCGGGACCAAAAAGAAAGATGTACATATGAAGGATTGCAGAAGAAAATTACGACTACAAACTTTATATTAGACTTGGGTTTAATGTGTGATACTCTTCAAGAATTATCAGACTTGAGCTTGGACTTGCAGGAGTGTGATATAGATTTGTACAGGGCAAATAAAAAAATAGAAATTATTGGACAACACTTTCTTGAAAAACAAACAGTTCTGGGACAGTATTACAGAAATGCCGCCAAAGCTGCCGAAAATCTACAATTTCAAGGAGTTTCACTTCATGGGACAGACTACAGAAATAATTCTCCAATCGATCCAGAGGCTTTCTACAGAACTTTGAAACAATCAGTAGAAAGCTGGCTGCTTGATAGTAAAAGTGCTTTTTTTTTTTCTTTTTTTTTGATTTGGTAGTTGTTGGCGCATCGGCTTCTGTGGCCATATTGCACCTCCCAAGGTTTTTGCAGTACTTTGATCCAAGCCCGAGGCGGGAATCGAACCCGCGACCTTCGGGTTGCCGGGCAGGTACTTTACCCACTCGGCTAGCCCGGTCGGCAGTAAAAGTGCTGATTTGGCAGTGTTGGCCCGAGTACTTGATAAGAAACATTGGCCTGAAGATACTAACTCTCAAGTGACATTTGGTGACAATGAAATTAGAAAATTATCAATTAGGTTTCAGTTAAATGAAAGAGATACAATTTGTGGGTTTTGGGAATACCTAATTGAAAAGATGATTTCGGAAGAATTGAAGAATTTAATGAACGCCTAGTCCTTTTAACACTTCGGTCGTTTTATTTTATTTTTTTTATTTTTTATTTTTTTCCTGAAAGGCTTCAGTGGACTGAAAATAAGTTCCCTTAAGTATACTTTTCAGTTTAGGGAGAAACCTGAACTGTGGAAGACTGGTTGGATGCTCTATCAAGACAATGCCCCAGCACTCTCTGGTCACTAGTTCCCAGCCAAAAAAATGCAAATACCTGTGTGCAAACACACACCCTACTTGTCAGGCCTACCCCTTTTTTTCTCTTCCCTAAACTGAAACGTATACTTAAGGAAACTTATTTTCAGTCCATTGAAGCCTTTCAGGGAAAAAAAAAAAAAAAAAAAACGACCGAAGTGTTAAAAGGGCTAGGCGTTCATTAAATTCTTCAATTCTTCTGAAATCATCTTTTCAATTAGGTATTCTCAAAACCCACAAATTGTATCTCTTTCATTTAACTGAAACCTAATTGATAATTTTCTAATTTCATTGTCACCAAATGTCACTTGAGAGTTAGTATCAATTAGGTTTCAGTTAAATGAAAGAGATACAATTCGTGGATTTTGGGAATTCCTAATTGAAAAGATGATTTCGGAAGAATTTAAGAATTTAATGAACGCCTAGTCCTTTTAACACTTCGGTCGTTTTATTTTATTTTCTTTATTTTTTATTTTTTTTCTGAAAGGCTTCAATGGACTGAAAATAAGTTCCCTTAAGTATACTTTTCAGTTTAGGGAAGAAAAAAAAAGGGCTAGGTCTGACAAGTAGGGTGTAGGGTGTGTGTGTTTGCACACAGATATTTGCATTTTTTTGGCCGGGAACTAGTGACCAGAGAGTGCTGGGGCATTGTCTTGATAGAGCATCCAACCATGTCAGAACTTCAGTGTAGTATGTTCAGTTGACTGATTTGGCCAGATGTATTTAGCTATAATAGTTTCTTTAATATCGAAGAAAACATGAAGCATAGCGTTCATATTTGATTTTGACATTCTTTTTTCTTTTCTTGGTCCAAGGGAATGTTTTGTCTTTTAGTTTCTGGGTCGTACCGGAGCAGCAAACTTTCATCACAAGTAATTACAATACTCAGAACATCTGGATCTTTTTTTTTTTTTTTTTTTCAAAACATCTTCGCAAACTTAGAATCTTCTCATTTTTTGACTTTCATTCAAACTTTTTGGTATCATCTTGGCACCCACTTTTCTCGTGCCTAAATTTTCAGTTAAAATTTGTCTAACTGTTTCTTTGTCCATATTGAGTTCTGATGCAACCATTCTAATGCTCAAACGATGATCACTTCTAATAAATGTCCTTACCAGGTCCACATTTTCATTGGTTTTCATGGATACTGTATGGCCTGGTTTTTCATCATCTTCCACATTCTCTCTTTCTTCTAAAAATCCTTTATGCCATTCAAACACACAAGATCTTGACATGGTATCTTCCTCATAAACTTGACATAACAACTCATAACCTTCGGTTAGTTTTGTTAAAAATTTGAGGTTGATTCATTGTTCGATTCATTTTTCTGGCAAACTGCAAAAACACAAGGTAATGAAAATCTGTTTTACTGCAAAGTGAATGAGCACGTTGGAATGTGACTTGGCAGAGAATTAGGGAAATGTACAAAGTCAACTGCAGTGCCTTTGTTTCATAGGTGACACTTGGTGTGTAGTGGCAGCAATGATAAATTGTTTTTGTTTGATGCAACTTCTTTGTACACAAACATTATTGTTCAGTGCGCACTTGATGGAATTTGGGATCTATTAAATAATAACATCATTGGGATAAATCATAATAAACTACCAAAAAAAGAAATTTTCTATTTGATTAAACTTCTGACTGAAGCTAATTATATTACCTTTCGGGACAAGATATATAAACAAATTTTCGGTTTACCAATGTGAATAAACCTGAGTGGCCTAATTATTTGGCTAACATCGAACATATACACTTAATGTCATTTCTTCCCCAGATTACCTATTATGGGAGATATCTTGACGATGTGCTTATTATTACCGATGATAAATGACCAAGACATTTTGCAGACATATAATAATGTTCATATGAGATTACATTTTACATTGGAAAGGGAATTTTTAAATTTTACACTCACACGGGATACTAACAAAATACAATTCAGCATTTACCATAAGCCTACCAATACTGGTGTTTCTCCACTATAAGAGTTATCACCCATTCCCTTACAAAAGATCCATCACATTTAACCAATTCCTCAATGCATATAAATATTCCAAAACTGAAGCCCACCTTACACTTAGACATTGAGGTATTAACCAACAGGTTTTTAAGCAGAGGTTATCCTCTCACTACCATTAGTCAAATAAAATTGCAAGCAAAAGACAGGTCACAATCATATCACACAAAGCAATAAAATTAGTAATAAGAAATACTTTATTTCCATACCATACATAGAACAATGACACATGCAACTTTAAAGACTCTTTAAAGATACAGACTTTAAAATTGTAGCAAAACCTATGCAGAAACTACATTCTGTACTAAAAAAAAATCTCACTGGTCTTTCTTCTTTTATGGTACAAGTAAATGGGGCACCTCCGTAGCCAGATGGGCAGGAGCAGCAGTGCATAGCACACATTTCTTGATTAGACCGGGGTTCGAGCCCGTGACCACCAAATACAGAGGATGCGGAAAGGTCAGGGAATGACCACCGCATATCCCGGGAGCAATATGGCCTTACTTGCTAATGCTCCTAAAAAAAAAAAAACAAATAAATGACCTCAAATGATTGAAGCAACGTACCACGTCTGTCCGTGCTTCACGTGCTACTGCATCAGAATTGGCTTTTCATGCCGTGAATTAAAGTCATACATTTCTATTTAATGAGGCAAAAATCCTGAACATCCACCACAACTATACAAAGTTATTATTTGCAGAAACCTTGGAAATGAAGCTTCACAAAAATTCTATCAACGTTCAGTGTCCCTACCTCATTTCGGATTTATCAGCGTTTATACACGTGCACCAGAACAAATAATCTCCTATTAATATCTTGACACACACACACTTTGTGCCATTTCCTTCCAACTTGTGATTAAGACAGTCAGTTGAAAAGCCTAGTCCGCTTAAGGAAGGAAAAGTTTCATAAAAATAGTTTTAATTTATTTCATTGCCATGTTTTTATTTTATATCATCACCACAATCAATTCTTTCGTTTTGGTTAAATTTTAATTATTGTGACACAATGTCTTGTCACCCAGAGTTTCATGGGGATTGTTTGATATGTTTTGGGGTCGGGTTGAGGTCCTTCACCTTTGATCCTGGGTTATGTCAAATCATTCGTGGGCTGTGAGTGCAAGAATTCATTAAAATGATTTTAGCCTTTTATATTTGGAAAGCATTGCCTTGAAGTTATTCTATGGACCTGATTGAGATAATCTCTTTATTCTTTTAAAATTGTTTCAAAAGTGAGGGGGGGGGGGTGTTTAAGTGGACAAACGGAAGAGGAGGATAGAAGGAAGTTCCCACCCCCCTCGTATTTCACTAATAGGGAATTTGAAAATTTAGAGATTTAGAACAGCTTAAAGGTTTTTATGGAGGAAAGGATATAAAAGTTTCCACTCGGAAATCCAGGTGTATGACTACCCACCCCCATTAGTAGAGGTCCTGGATGGAGGAGGGTTGTTATTTTGTTGTTAAATCTAAACTTGTAGGATATTTGTTTAAGATCCCACTCCTCAGAAATTATTATAGGTCTATGTATGTTTATTGACTTGTTTGTTGATCTTATTGCTAGAGTCTCACTGTTTCTAGCTTAAATTTTCAAAGGATGGGTAATGCCCTGTGTCTAAGTGGTGAGCTAACTAATTTTTTCTGTCTGATCTGTTTTTTTTTCTTTATTTTTTGAAGCTACTTTTAAACTACTTTTGTGGTGCTTTTGGATTCTCGCTTGCAATCTTAGATTGTTTTTAAAAATAATTAATTTAAAATGTCACAGATCCTATACAACAGCAAATCACAATAAGTTAGCATTTGTCTGATTTTGCAGATATTTGAAGGTCTCGATTACGAAAGTTGTCTTGTCCAACATGCCATTCTGTCCTACCTTGACATTGAGTTTTAATTGTTGACATGACCATATATATTTGCCTGATTTCAGTCATGTTCAGTCATGTGCTTTTCTAATTTCGATATATAGTACAATCTCGTAAATTCAGCAACATTGGGACTTAACTCTTCTTAGATTTTTGAAACCTAATACTGTGGCAACCCATTTGGTAAAATGCCCAGATCATTAATTACTGTAAATTGATGTTGTTGTTGTTGGTTTAGGGATTTGTTAGGCACGTCGGCAACTATAGCCATAGTGCCGCATGTAAACTGATGACATGCTCTGGCAGAATGATAGCAATTAGCATTAGTATTAGTAGAGGCATTTGATGCAAGAAAGCAAGCTTATGCAGCATCAGCAAAAAAAAAAAAGAAACCACTTCCACTTCACCAATCTGTTCGTTCAAAATACCTGTCCAGCTGAGCCTTAAACTTATTTAGGCTATCAACTTCCACGACAAGGGGTGGAAATCTGTTCCACCAACCAACCACCCGCTGGCTAAAGGCAAATTTCCGCACATCTATCCTACATCTGTCTTTCCTCAATTTGAATTTGTGCCCTCTCAGGTGATTATTCTGGACGAGAGGAAGAATCCCATCAACATTGAGCATGCTCAAACCATTCAAGGCTTTATACACCTCTATCAGATCACCTCGCTGGTGCCTAGTCTACAGACACTGTAATTTGCAAAACTTAAGCCTTTCTTCGTAACAGCACCCCTTTGTTCCATTCACTAATCTTGTTGCCCTTCTCTGTACTCGTTCCAGCAGCTCTACATCCTTCTTGAAATGAGGCCTCCAGACCTGTATACAGTACTCTAGGTGTGGCCTGACCATTGCCTTATACAAGGGAATAATCACCTCCTTATCCCTGCTAGAAAAATTCCTATATATCATTGACAATACACCATGAGCTACTCTTGCAGCCCGTCTGCACTGCTCAGAGAACTTCATATCTGCCTGCACAACCACCCCCCCAGGGCCCTTTCATTCTCTACCACTGTCAGTGTAGTACCACAGAGTTGATACATTGCTCTGGGGTTGCTGTTTCCCATGTGTAGTACTTTACATTTGTCAATGTTAAACTTCATTTGCCACCTCTCAGCCCATCTGCTCAACCTTTCCAGATCCTGTTGCAGCAGCATAGTGTCAGTAGTGTCCTTGACAACCCTGCATACCTTTGTATCGTCTGCAAACTTTGACATTAAGCTTGATATACCATCATCAATATCATTTATGAATACAGAAAACAATAATGGACCCAACACTGAACCCTGTGGGACTCCACTAATAACATTAGTCCACGACGAGCAGTGTCCATTGATTACCACTCTCTGTCTTCTCCCCCTCAGCCACCCCTTTATCCACAGCAGCAATTTGCCTCCAATGTCACACTGCTCCAATTTGTGCAGCAGTCTTCCATGTGCAACAGTGTCAAAAGCCTTTCTAAGATCCAAGTATATAATATCAAAGTTATTCCCTGCATCCAGTTCCTTTGTGACTGCATCATAGTATCCAATCAAATTGGTCAGGCAAGACTTCCCCTTAACAAAACCATGCTGTGTCCGAGCTATAACTGAAGTCTTGTCTAAATGATCCTGCAGTGCTTCTTTAACTAGTGCCTCCATTAATTTTCCTGGAACAGAAGTTAAGCTGACAGGTCTATAATTACTTGTGTCAGCCTTTGCTCCTCCTCCTTTGTGAATTGGGGTCACATTTGCACATCTCCAGTCTGTGGGTACCTCCCCTGAGTCCAAGGAAGCTCTCATAATTATGGCTAAGGGTTTGCTTACTTCCTCTGCTGCCTCCTTTAATATAACTGGATAGATCCCATCCACCCCGGGTGCCTTTCTTGTGTTTATTTTCAACAATTTCTTCTCCACTTTACTCTCAGTTATTACAAGATTCTCTAGTTTACTGCTAGAGTTGAATACACCTCTGGCTTTCCCCTCGCTAAATAATTCCTCATGTCTGAATGTCAATGCAAAATATTCATTTAGTTTGTTAGCTACCTGAGCAGGATCATCAACAGTTGACCCATCGATATCAAGTGGTCCAATCTGATTCATCCCCTTCCTTCTAGAGTTTACATAAGTAAAGAACTCTTTGCTGTTTTTCTTTGCATCCCTTGGCAAAGATTTTTCGTAATCTGCCTTCGCCTGCCTAACCTCCTTTGTAACTAGGTTACAGATCAACTTGTATCTATCATAGGCTTCTGTGTCATGTGTTAATTTGTATGTATCCCATGCATGTTTCTTCTCTGCCATATGCCTCATCAGTTCATCTGACATCCATTTAGGCCTAAACCTTGAACAATATTTCTTGGTTGGTATGTAAAGCCTAGTAGCTTCCAAGATAAGTTCTTTGAATGCTTCCCATTTTGCATTTGCTGTTGGTAACATCACCAGTTGGTCCCACTGTATAGAATTTAAATACTGTCTCAGTCCATCGTAGCCGCCTTTACAAAAACAATAACCCTTCCCTTTACCCCTAATGGTAGTTACCTCTTTGAGTAAATCCCACTTCAGCACACTGTGATCACCGCCACCTAGTGGTTCATTTATCTGCAGATTCTTAATGCATGAAGAATCACTGCTGATAATCCAATCAAGAGTATTCCTCCCTCTAGTTGCCTCCCGAACATGCTGATGTAGAAAGCAATCATCCAATAAATCCACAAAAGCCTTGCTAGTGTGTGAGTGACCAGCCCCCAAACTCTAGTCAATATCTGGGAAATTGAAATCTCCCATTATAAGATTCTCTGATTTACTGGCCCACTCTATTTCCCTGTACAGTTTCTTATTATACTCATCAGAGTCATTAGGCCTATAGCACACTCCTACTCTCAATTTTGATCTCCCAATGCTTATGTCACACCAAACTGACTCGACACTGCACTGTCCAGCGATGTCCACTGGCTTCACTTCCTTGGATTTTATGTATTTCTTAACTAATAGCATAACCCATCCTCCCTTCCTATCCAGTCTATCCTTTCTGTAGACGTTGTACTCCCCAAATTCCAGTTCTGCATTCCTTATATCTGTGTGACACCAAGTCTCTGATATCCCAACAATATCTGCCTTTGATGTTTTGAGCAATACCTCAAATTCATCAAATTTATTTACTAAACTCATAGCATTGGTATACACGCAAGTATACATGCACCTATTTCTATTCTTAGCTACCCTAACACAACCCATGTGTTTACTTGTACCGCAATGACTCCCAGCAGTCTCTGAAATATCCTGAATCTTGTTTTTCAGGCTTCTGCTCATTCCAATAGAAGCAGTGCAAGAATCTCTTTTACCTCTGCCAGTGGCTGCTGTTAATCTATTCGTCTTTGTATCCCCCCAAACTAGCAGTTTTCCGACCCACCTAACACTGCCTCGATAGCATCAGCAAATATTTTTGCCCCCTTTCTATTTAAGTGTATCCCATCCCTGTAGAAGCAGTCTCTCCTGTTAACAAGTACAGTCCAGGCTGAAAAAAATTCTACCCCTTGAGCCTTGCACAATCTTTCCAGGGCCGAATTGATCGACAAGGCTCTCATCATATACTCCCTCCTATCGTGTCTGGGCAGAATTGCAGACACTTTCAAATTCAACCCTATTTCACGGCTTTTTTTCAACAGTGACCTGTACTTGTTAAGCAATTGTGCCGGTCTCCTACTCTTGATATCATTAGTGTCAACGTGTACAACTATATCACCTTTTGTGCCCTTAAAAGATGATATCTGCTCTACAACGTCATCAACCTTTGCCCCTGGCAGACATACCCTGGTCCTGTTCCACCTATTCTTTTTACAAAGCATGTTTCCCTGACAATAGAGTCACTAACAACTACTAGTTCCTTTGGGACCAGCGCATTCTGCGTTGGGGGTTGCTGCTGTGTTGCATGATGACCAAGTGCAAGCTCTGGCATTGATGTGGGCAGCTGAGAGCTTGATGGGCCCCTCAATTTAGTTCCTTCGAGGGCATCCACCCTGTCCTTCAAGCTCTCGTATAGGCCCATAAGAACGCTGAGTTGTTGCCTGATTTCGATACACTCCTTGCATCGCGCACACACAAAGACATCCCTCATGGCAATATCATGTCCCGTACCTGAATGCTCCACAAACATCATGCAAGCTGTGCATTTTAGAAGGCTGTGATTCAGAAGGCAACTGCCCCCCTCAGTTCTCCTCTGAGCCACAGCACTTCCATTAGCTTGAGCATTTTGTTTTGCTGCTCTGGTCTGAGTCATGATTTCTTTTAATTTAAATAAAATTTCGGTTTCAGTTTATAACCCTAACTTATCTCCCAACACAGTTATAACGGAATATATATTTTTTAGTGTCAAGTATTAATTATCTCCGAGTTCCCTTTTTATAACTTCCGTATCAGTTATGTATTAATTAATTATGTTACGTTTGTAATCTAAGTCGGTATATGTATTTAGTTAAAAGTACAATTTAAATGCCAACGAAGTTCAACAAGTTTAATAGATTTTACCGATCACTGAAAATATTATAACCTATACTATACTAACGTTATCTAGGTTCGATATATAACGATCGTATGGCAAAGACAAGGGCGGGAAATTACGATAAATCTATGGACACTTAAGTATTAATTAACTTTCAAATCTCGCTGTCTCAATTCAGAATAAACTAACGATCCTTACTAGGTCTGTAAGCTACTTACAAAAAATAATTTGATGTAAAAATATTCAATAAGCGGCTAAATATGGCTAAAAAACTTCTCGTTCAACGGAGTTGCGACTTGTAACACGTGGATACCCTTACCAATACTTTTATGCAATTGCAAGGCCGAGTAAAGAATAAATACACCAAATTAATCAGAAAATCACAAGATAATGCTATACTACTAAATTTAAATCAAAAGTTTTAGAAAAACAATAATTTCAAATCAATAAATAAGAAAAATCCACTTAGCGGCTTTGAACACATCTGGCCCCTACTAGCCTCGTCAGCAGACTCGATAGTAATGTTGCCACCACAGTGGTGGCAGCATTGCTATCTACTAAAAAAATCCAAATAAGCTTCCTCAGCCATTATCAGTTTGTTTAGGATGTTTGGGTATTGGTTGTTCAACTCCAAAATTGTCTGCAGAATTATATGTGTGATTCTATTTGTCATGTTCTGATGTTTCTTGCACAATGCTGATCATGTGTGAATAAACTTACTCTGGTGTTATATTCATCTAACACTTCTGTCTAGGGTTTTAAGTTCTACAGCATGCCATTTAACTGATCTGCATGGCTACGAATTATTGCATCAGTAACTTGTCTTATGTTTTTTGGAGATGCCACAGGACACCCACATGGAGTGTAATATGTTTTTCACCATATGGTAATAATGTTACTGTGGTTAATGTGGAATGATGAGGAGTATTAGATTTGAAACTGATAACAGAACCATTGAGTTCCCATTATGGAATCTGTTTTCACAAATAATTCAACACGTGCAATGTGGAACTGCACAGGCTGAGTTCCATCCTGGATTAGTACAAAGTGGTGGGAAACAAAAAACTCTAAGAATCCCACCTTACAGTGCAATGTGAAAATTAAATGTTTCTATATTTTATGCTGCACCCTGTAATGCAGCAATGGCCAACATTTTCTGCAGAGAGCCACATATTACATTAGAAATGCATTGCATGTTAGCAAATGTTTTTGCTATATATTTAAAGGAATTGTATGCTAAGTGCTTCTAATAAAAAAAAAAATTATATTTAAAAATAAATTTAATATAGGTTGACAAATAATGTTTGTCTTTACAGAATGAATGTTATAACAAGCTCACTAACATCCCTCCTTACCTGTATTAAATAAATTAATGCTAAAAATAAACTGACAATTGTATTAATACAATTAATCATATCAACAGTAATTAATACAATTGTACAAATACAACCACAGAAATCTTTGCTGGTATATGACGTTTTACTGTATATCCTTTGCAACTCAGTGCGATTGGAATGGAAGTTATAATCTTTTGGCCAGTGGTGTAGAGATCTCAGTAAATATTAATAAAACTATACATTATTTTTCCATCTTGGAGACCTAACAGTAGTATGTCATAATTAAACTATTTAAGTTCATGTTTTTATGTTTAAGCTCCGTAATATGTGAAAACCAATATATGATATTTACCTCAATCAAACTATGGAGTTAGATCCTGATATGAAGAATGGACAGTAATGTATGTGATAACACAGTTGTAAGGCAGAGGGTATTGTCCAAACTGTGCATATTGGATTAGGTTACTGTCTGTCATAGACAGTGGTGGGAGATGATCACAATGTTGCAGTCAGTGTTTCAAGGTCACGGTCTTCACTGCTGCTAGAATAGCTGAAAAACATACTCCGTGTACAGAAATCAGGACCCTCTAACATCTCTCCAGCTTCAATGTGACCCTGAACTGTACAATTGCCATATAATCATTCCCCACTGCTGTCAAGGACAGACAAGTTGCCTATTCCAGTAAGCACCCTATGCAGACAATTCCCTTTGTTTTACACCCTCAAATCAGTGTTGTTCACTCTTAATGTCAGGATGTAACTCCACGGTTCTGTAATTGATGTAAATATCTCATAAAATTTTTGTCGACCTTACAGGTTACATATCTTAAACATTAAAATGTAACTAGAAAATAAGTTAATTGTGACATAAAATTCTGTTGTTTTAAATTTTTTTTTTCTCTTGGTCAGTAATACTCCCTAGTTTATAATGCATTTGTTCCTTGCAGTGGGGCTCATTGGATATTTAAAAAAAAAAAAAATGCCCTTGGAAGTTTACTTTTGAATAACAACATATGTATAAATAGTTGTCCCTGTGTTCTTATGCTGTTGGCCAGATGCTATGCAAACAGTAGCTCGAATTGCATGTAAACAGTGGATTGAGGATGCCATATGATATGCACTGCCCTCCTTCAGAGGTACTACAAGGAGGCAGTACACTTGCAATACAAATGCATTTGTTTTTAAATTGATGTTTTGCTGAAACTTCTGGTCATATATTTCAGCAGTTTACGCAGTAACCGATTGAGAGTTTTTAAATTTTCAATAAAGAAATCAAAATGTACACTCATCTTTAATATTTTCATCATTAAATTTAGATTTCATATCTAAAACACAAAATCTTAAAATACCTTGAAAGAGATTTTTAATTTTATTTGGACAGATAGAGTAGATCAGAAGAGCTAAAGAAGTAGCCTGCATGTAAATTAATATTCCAGAAGTTATTCCAGAAATTTCTGATACTTACTGCACAAACTGATGGTAAACCATCAGTTTGTGCAGTAAGTATCAGAAATCATTCAGACAATCAACATGATTAGATAAAATAAATAAATAAAAAATTCTATATCTATTAATCATTTATTTATTGCTAAGTTCGTCCTTAAGAACAACCATTGAATTTACAAATTTCTTTAAATGTATTTATAATATATATATATATACATATATGTATATGTTCTTAATTTTATAATCACTCTTCAGCTCCAGCAAATCCATTAGATACCATCCTTCAGCTTCAAGAAGAAATGCTAAAGCCTAAAGGGCATGTTCCCACTGCTAATAATCCTCCACCACTTAAGCAACAAGGTAAATATGATTTGTTACTTGCATAGTTATGAGGTCTGTTTAAAACCTATTTGGATTATTCTTGTTACTCAAGGTTGAGACAGAGTGCACTGCAACAAAGCATAACTTGTTTACACCTGTCTCATCCATACCTCTGCACAGTAAGCTTACACCACTCTGTTATTATCAGCTAATAATAAAGATGTATTTTCACATTTCATCATATTTTCAAATGTCAGTGATGCATTAAACGTGTTAAATTTTGCTTTGAGATTGGGAAAAGTTCAAGTAAAATATTTGATCTTCTTAAAATAGCATATGGGGATTCTACAATGGGCCATACGTAAGTTTTTGACTGGCATCATTATTTCAAAGGGTGTAGAGAATCTGTTGAAAGTTATTCGTGATTTGGATAGCTCTCCATTTCAACAAATAATGAAATCATGTCTCAGATGTGAAATTTGGTCCGAAATGACCGAAAATTAACTGTTTGTGAAATCACTAAAGAATCTTTGTATTGTTTGTCATCATGACATTTTAATGAAAACTTTGACCACGAGGCATATTTCTGCAAAGTTTATGCTGTGGCTGTTAACTGAGGAAAATGTAAATACCATTATCAATTTATTTGCACATGTAACCAATGACAAGACGTTTTTGAAATGTATCATAACTGAAGATGAAACATTGGTTTACAGGTATGATCCTAAACCAAACAGTAGTCATCCCAGTGGAAGCTCCACCCCCCCCTCCAATCCCAGATCCAAAAAAGTGGCAAATCTGTAGCAAACAGAAGACCATGTTCTTGCATTTTTTGACTCTGAGGGTATTGTCCACCATGTATATGCTCCAGTGGGACAAGGAGGAATAACAAAAAAGAATTCTGCATTAAAGTTCTGAAATGCCTTTATAATGCTGTTCGAAGAAAAAGACCAGAAAAGTCAAACCCAAAGATTGGTTGCTTCACTGTGATAATGTACGATCACTACTTGTACAGTTTTTGGGTCAAATGCAGAATTGCTCAAGTCCAGCAACTCCCATATTCACCAGATAGGGTGCCATATGACTTTTTTTTTTTTATTTTTTCAGACTGAAAAAATAAAACCTGAAAGGAATTGTATAATATAATATACAAACAATAAAAAGAGTAATATGACAGCTCAGCTTTCAGCAGTTTCAAAATTAACTTTCTAGAATTCTTCCAAGGGTGAGAAAACCATTAATCTAAGTGCATCACCTAAGCAGGGCACTATTTCAAAGGTGAACAAGTCACCCGCCCCATAAGTATGCTTATTGTTACTATGTCATAGCAGTCTGGATAATTTTGGAACAGACCTCTTATTAATTCTATTATGACCTTTAAATGCATTATGAAGGCATTTCAGAACTTTAATGCAGAATTCTTTATTATTTGTCCTTATCCCACTGGAGCATATACATGGTGGACAATACCCTCAGAGTCAAAAAATGCAAGAAAATGGTCTTCCGTTTGCTGCAGATTTGCTACTTTTTTGGATCTGGGATTGGGGGGGGGTCGTAAAAAATTTACTACTACTAGATCCTTTAGCATAGCTCCCAACCATTATAATTTATTCATTTAGTGTATATAAATTTATAGATTTGCTAATTTGAAATTGTATTATTTAGATAATATTTTACTTTTAAAAATATATATTCACATTCAAAATTTTAAGCAAAAAAAAAAAAAAGAACTATTGTAGGATTGAAGCTATCTTTATTGGTCAGTAGTCTTGTAAGCTCATAAAATCAAGGCTTTTTTGGGATAACTACGAGCTTTTTTGCTTAACTTGGTATTGTTTGTTCCCTGTGATGACAAAAATGTTTTCACTGCATCTGTCAGATGCTCGACTTTCTTATTTCTAAAAAAGGTTTTTGCTTTTTTGAATTGTGCTTAGATAATACTAAACTTTGACCTTTTACAAATGGATTGTAATTCCTTTTTTTTAAATAAAAATATGTCATTTTATGCATGTTGTGTTCAGTGAAATGAAACTGTTGGTGTCTTCCATTTTCCAGTTTTTAAAACTTAAATGTGCATTTTTGAAATTTCAAAAATGCACATTTTTTGCTTATTTTTATATAAATATATATTTAAAATATTCAAGCCATTATTGCTTGAACTGTGAGTGTGCAATGTATGCAGAGTTCACTGTTGCTGGACATAATCATTCATGGCAGCTTAATCAGCATGACACATCCTCATCTGCTATTCCTTTAGAGAGGTCTGTATCATTTTCTACTGGAGAAGTTTCTAAAGTTCTCTTCAGTTAAGGCTGTAGTTAACTGATCTCAGGCGTAGGATTCCCTCCCCCATGGATTCAAGTTTTTCAGTCCACACAACCTGCAAATTAGTCCGTGAATACACACTTCTACAGACAAATACATCAAAACGAATATGAGTTATAAGTTAAAAATGTTAAAATAATAATTTGGAGCTGGATGTAACGTCTCAGGAGATGCTTTTATGTGTGTTAAGCACGCAAGTGCTTAACACACATAAAAGAGAGAGAGAGAGAATTAAGCAGAAATTTAATGTTTTGATGGATGAATTAGAATGCTTGGAAAAAAGAGCATTGCTCTCACAGGAATTAAATTAGGATATTCACCAAGTACTCAGCTCATCTATGGTGTTTTTCAACTAATCCAAGAAATTTACATAGGTCTCCTTGAGTTCAAGGTGACCTGTATAAATTATCTAAGTTAATGGGCCCTGAGTACTGTCACTAACCACCCTGTCTATCTTTGTATCATCATCATCAGATTTAGGCATTAACACATTCACTGCATCTGATGCATATAAGCATTCAATGATGCCTCAAGCACTGTACTGCACAGCAGTCAATGTGTGTGCAGTAACATAAAAGTAAAGGCACATAAAATGAAAACTGAGCAGTTCATTTCATGAACTGCTCAGTTTTCATTTTATTTTCAATCAGTGTACTGAAAGAACTAAGCAGTTCATTTCATGAACTGCTTAGTTCTTTCAGTACACTGATTGAAATTTTGGCTATTAGTATTAACAGTACAAGTTTTGTTTATATCTTGGTACACATTTTTTGCTTGTGTTGAGGTTAGTTTAGGTACATAGAATAAACTTTTGATAAAATTTTGAGTTTTGTTCTAAGTGTTTGTACAAAGGGTACTAGGAAAGTTTTGCAATATGACGCAACAATGAATCACAGGAAGCTGCTTGTTGCTGCATGTTGAGACATGTTCATACGTGCATAGTAGCCGCCGCGCCAAGTCGATGGGCTCAGTTATTCATTAGTAGTGAGAGTGTAAAGTGCTTGCGATGGCATCGTGGTCACGAAATGAGATAAGGACAGTTTTGCGGTATAATTTCGTGCGTGGTTTAACCATAGACCAGTGCTTAGAAGAAATGACTCTTGCACTAGATGATGATTGTCCACATCGTACAACGATATTCAGGTGGTATAGAGAATTCCAAAGGGGAAATTTCACTCTGGAGGATTCTGAGAGGCCGGGAAGGCCACGAACGTCAGTTACTGAGGAAAACGTTACTGCTGTGAGGAAAATGCTTGACGAAAACAGGCGAGTGACCTACCAACAGATAGAGGATACTTTGGGCCTAAATGCACCAGCAATTCGTTCGATTCTGCAAGATCATTTGCACGTGAAGAAACTTTGTTCTCTCTGGGTGCCGCATCAACTGACTGAAGAGCAGATGACACGACGTGTGACTTGGTGCCGGGAGATGTTAAAAAAGTTTGATAAGGGACAATCTCGGTATGTGAACAACATCGTGACAGGTGACGAGACTTGGCTGTACTATTACGATCTGCCGACCAAGGCTCAAAACAAAGTTTGGGTCTTTGATGATGACGACACACCCGTAATTGTCAGAAAATCCCGATCTGTAAAGAAGAAAATGATAGCTGTATTTTTCAAATCGAGTGGAATTGTGGAACGTGTCGTTTTGGACACGCAGAAGACAGTCACAGCTAAGTGGTATACTGAACAATGCCTGCCTAAAGTCATTGGATCTATGAAGAACCTGTGGCTAAAGTCAAGAATGGACACCTGGTACCTCCATCACGATAATGCTGCAGCTCACCGCGCCAAAGCCTGCACCGAATATTTGACCACGACAGGACTGAAACTTCTCGAGCACCCTCCCTACAGGCCAGACCTTGCTCCCTGCGACTTTGCACTGTTCCCGCATGTGAAAATGAAGCTAAAAGGGAGGCGGTTTTCCAGTAATGAGGACCTTCTACGGGCTTGGGACAATGAGTGTGCTTTAATCCCTAGTGAAACTTGGCAGAACTGGTTTAAAGATTGGTTTCGGAGGATGGAGAGGTGTATTGAATGTAGAGGAAATTACTTTGAAAAAATTAAATAAACAAAGTTGTATTGCAAAACTTTCCTAGTACCCTTTGTATAAGTAAGTGTTTGCTTTTATCTATGAATACCAGACTTTTACTTTTCAACCATTATTTATAAATTTTCCGAAATTTGATGATTTCAGAATGTTGTTATTTCTCAACATGCCAAAAATTACAGCATATTGAATGCAGTCTCTCTCTCTCTCTCTCTCTCTCTCTCTCTCAAAACCTATCATTCATTAAAGAGGCCTCTGGAGTCAGGAATTCAATAATTCATTTTTAATGTCACTAACCACTGACTCAAAACTGCATATATAATTTTATTTACAATAAAAGCATACTATAAAATAAAATAAAATAAAATAAAATCTTCAAAACTGCATTATACTATAATTAAAGCAAAAACCAAAATAAAGTAAAATAAAAGTGTATATTACGATAATATAAAATCACTGATTAAAAATTTTAAATTTAAAGGTTGAAATCACTTAAAACCACTATACAATAGCTTTCGGCAGCAACAGCTGCCTTAATCAGCTGAAACGGTTACAGGTTATCCACAATATATATATATACCTACATATATCGCAGCAGGTCCACGGCGTCCACTGCAACGCATCAGCACTGCTAACTTCCCGTACGTTGGAACCGGAAACGGCTCGGGTACGCATCATTCTAAATCGCTCATCGCTCCCTAAAATGACAAAACAAAACTTGTCCTTTAGCAGTGCGACCGAACACAACAATCAACGCAATGCACTAAAACAAACTAAACATTTGGTCTCTTTTTTTTTTTTTTTTTGAGCTGCAGGTGTGAAGATAGCTGGGGTTGCAAGATAATAATCCCCCAATGATGACTTTAACGCTACTTCTTGTTACTTATTTATGACTAGAAAACATCTGTTTATACCTATTCTAGTTATTACTTGAATTTTATGATTTCTGGTTGATTTTTTTTTTTTTTTTTAATTTGGAGTTGAAGTGTCTCGGTTAATCTGCTTCCTGGTTAATGTGATCCCGGTAAATCAAGAGTCTGCTGTATTCCTTTTGATAATTGTTATTTCTTTTATTTCCATATTTCCTTATTACTATCTACAAATGTTATTTATATTTCTTTATTATTATAATCCAGTTTTTGGTCTGTTACATACAATCCTTTAACCCCTTATAGTTATACCAGGATCCCTTATTAAAGGGTCGGGCAGTTACACTCCCGGTATATCCTAAGTACCATTATAAAAAGCTATTTTCTTTGCTTTTCACTTTTTACGTTCTAACCTTAAATTTTATACCTCAAGATCTATTAGAGTAATTCAAGGGAAATTGAGATACTATTACTATACTTATCCTTACCTCCTTTCTTCTTATGTTAGTTAGCATAAGCTTTCTTTTGCACATGTATAAAATAAATAAAAAACACCACAACTGAAGTGAAAATTATGGTTGGCACTCTTTTTCTGTATTATTTGTTTCAAAGCTATCTGTCGGGCTAGCTGTTATCTTGCCTGTTTGCTGTTAAATTTAAAGTTTAGCATAGATTGCCTTTGTTTACAATTTGAACCTAGTTAAACAGGCAGATAACAATCAGAAACAGATAGCCTTGCTAATTATTGGTGGGATATATTTGAATGGTGTTAGCCCTAGAAAAATTTCCATTCAATGTATCAGATTAAAAATAATTAGCTACATAATCATTATTTTATTCTATTTTATATTTTTAAATTTATTTTATTGCTAATTAAAATATAAAATATGTTTATTATAGAACTAAAATATGTTTATTTGAGTTATAGAACCTATAAAGCCTATATTAGTCTTTATAGGTTCTTTTGGCCTTATGGCCCGCTTAGTACTTTTATACCAATGTTTTAATACTCTGACTACCTATGTAGTACCAATTATACTCCTATAGTAGTAATTAGATTACAGACTAATGTAATGTTTAATCTACAATTGATGGCATTAATCTGATAATATATAGGGTTGTTAAAATTAAAGTATCCCTATATAGAGGTGCAATAAAGAATGCACTTGTCATTTATTGGAAAAAAAATTAGCTACAAAATTTGTCACTGTATGGCACGTAACTATCTTAGTTATGATTAGGCTTACACTGTTTGCATAATCGTAAATTATTGCCACAGCGCCACTACTCAGCTCTACTGTACTGTATGAAAGCAAAGCAGTCTCTTCAAAATCGTACATTAGATGTTTGCCTGCACTACAGCAGCAATGTCAACAACATTGCAGGAAAAGGCGCTATTGGTGAAGCTGTACTATCAGAACAGCAACAATGCAGCTGCAGCTATCAGAGAATTCCGGCATCAGAAGCGCATAAGGCGTGGACCTATGGCTATTTGTGCTGTCTGCAAAATGATTGCGAAATTTGAAGCGACAGGACATCTTGGTGTTCAACAAGGTAGAGGTAGAAAACGAGTGGACTCCTCTCGTGTTGAAGATGTGGCTATGGCTGTTGTGGATTTATCATATGATAGCGCAAGTGTGGCAGCTGTTTCTCGTGAAGTGAACATACCCTATTCCACTGTAAGGCACTGCACATGCTACAGCAGCTAAAGCATGGTGATGCAGATATTAGTTTCACATACACACTCAGTTTCTGGTGCGAATGACAGTGGATATCACTTGGCCACGGAACATACTTTGGAGTGATGAAGCCCACTTTTGCTTAAATGGACAAATGAATACGCACAACTGTCGCATTTGGGCAACAGAAAACCCTTGAGTTATCCAAGAGGTCCCGTTGCATTTTCCAAAAGTGACAGTGTGGTGTGGATTTACAGCCACATTCATGATTGGGCCATATTTTTTTGAACAGGTAACACTGACTTCACCCTGCACCTGTTCCGTCACTGGACAGTGATATTATGAAATGTTGGCAAATTTCGCAATACCAGAGCTGCAACAACGTGAGTGCCTTCAGGATACCATATTCGTGCAAGATGGTGCACCACCCTACATCCACCCTTGTGTCCAAAGATTGCTAAGGCAACACTTTAAAGACGAACGGATCATTGGCCGTTGTTTCCAGACATCTTGGCCACCCCGATTGCCGGACCTCACCCTGTGCGACTTCTGGTTGTGGGGTTTTTTGAAGAACCAGGTGTATCGGGAAGGATGTCAAACTCTGGCAGACCTGAAGGACAACATTAGACATCATGTGCTAGCTCTTTCAGTTGACATGTTACATTCTGCTATAGAAAATGCTGTTCTTCGAATGGAAACTGTTGTTGACCAAAATGGAGGACACATTGAACAATTATAGTACTGTTCAGGTGATTTGTATTGCCACAGCACCATATAGTGACAAATTTTGTAACGGATTTTTTTTTTTTTTTTTTCCCCAATAAATAGGGAGCGTTCTTTATTGTACCTGCTGTCCAAATTTCTCTTCGGTACGAACCTTAGAACTCACTCCGGAGCCCTGTACATAGGGATACTTTAATTTTAACAACCCTGTACATTTTACATCTATTCTTATATTTCATAATGGATTAAATATATATATATATATATATATATATATTTTTTTTTTTTTTTTTTTTTTTTTTTATCATCAGTGATATAATATTTGCAGAAAAGCTTCTTCAAAGACCTTGTTGGGAGTTTCTTGATTGCATTTGTCATAGCTGTCTTAGCCAAATGCTCAGGAGTGGGAGTGCAGTAGCATACACTCTTTGAGTGGACAGTGGTTCAAGCTGATGTGACTGCTGAATACGATTAACAGTGTATTCACAATTTATTGTAAACTCTTCTGACTTAGTGATCATACTTTAATGCAAACAAGAATTTTTTTTTATTATTATTATTCCTTTATCCATAGTAGTAACTTATCCTTAATATCACATTGCTCCAACTTATACATTTGCACAAAGCTGTCCTTTCCATACATATTATATTTACCATATTGAAATTCTGCATGCTGCATATCAGAATGACACTGTTTCTGATATTCTTGTTATGTCTTCATTTACTGAATTGACCAGCACTTTGAATTCAACAAATTTATTAACTAGTATTAGTATGCAAAAACATGATAATCTGTCTTTTTGAAGTAATTTATGAAGTAATTCCCCATTACTCACAGTCCCATGGCCTTGCAGCCAGTTCCAGTTTTAACTGTATTAGTGATATAAGAACTTCCAATAGGCCCTGTACTTCCCTATTGGTTTCCAGGCCAGTATATGTCTCAATAGGAAGTAGGACAGTACAAAGTAGTGTAAAAATCTGATTTGCCTCTGCTCTTAACTCCAAGAGGTACAACAATATTTAATGATGCTATTAAGGTAGAACACTTAACTCTACCTTAATAGCATCATTAAATATTGTTGTACCTCTTTTTTTCATATGTGTTCTGCCCTTATGAAAGAAGTCCTTGCTATCAAAAAGTGCAGTCTATGCTGAAAAAAAATTTCCCCCACAAATCCTACACAGTTTCTTTAGGCTTTAATTAACTGACAAAAGCTCCCTCATTAAATTAAATCTTGAACTTGTGTCTTTTTCTTAATATCAGTATTAAGATTGTATATGGTTAATATCATTAATACCTACCTCCATTTAAAAATATCATCCTTTGCTTCCTTAAAAGATGATAATTGCTCTGTGATATCATAAACCTTGCACTCTGGCAGACATACCATCCTGCTATTCCACCTGTCTTTATTACATGATATATTCCCTGCATCTCTTAACAGTTGAATCACTTAGAATTATGGCTTCTGAGATCATCACCTACTGCTCCTGGAGTTATCCCTCTGTAATCAAATGTGCAAGAAAGAAAAATATATAGCTCCAGGTTACTAGAATTGGATTGGTTACCACAACCCAAAACCTAATTCTCATCTTCGGTATACTTAAACCACCTACCACCTCCATCAGTCCAAGCCAGATGTCCAAATTTTAACATATCATTTGTTATAAACACCCTCCATTGCTTGAATTACCAAAAAATGGCTATTCATAAACAGCAAGTCATGGAACTACTGCCTCTGCCAATTCGGAACCTTTCATTGCACACCAGTGAAAGTTGTGTAGGCTCTAAGTTCCCAGGAGTTGTTCACAATTTCATCACTCCCAGATAACCAAACTAATGCCAAGAAAGTCTTCTTTTTCCTAAAAAGAATTGGCTTATACAACCATATCACCAAAGAGTGACTGAATCAGACCACTTGTATTTACTGCACATCTTTCACTCCCTTGTACCATAGCATGGTTAACCATGGCATACTCTAATCGTAGCTGTTGATGGACTGGTCAACTCTGAAATAAACAAATAAACAACTGTACATTCCAAACCCCTAAATCTCCAAACTGTAAAAGTCATTCCACCTATTTAAAATGTAAAGGCTGAAAGATATTATTTTGAATGTAGGGAACAAACAAATGACACTGCACTGCATTGGAACAGCATAATTTAGATATTTTCTAATTATACAAAAATATCCTGTGTTTTGGAGTTCTGTGGCTCCTTTTTCTGAGGTAAATACATCACTACTAACAAAAATGAAATCACTAATATATCTAATGTATCTAATTACTAATATGTTACTATATTTTGGTGTTTGCTAATATATCAACTATAATGTGCACAGTCAGTAACACAATGAGCTGAAGCCAAGTAAAGACAAAGAAGATATTTATTTTGGTGTTTACTAATATATCAACTACAATGTGCACAGTCAGTAACACAATGAACTGAAGCCAAATAAAGACAAAGAAGATATTTAGGGAGAACTGTACCTGGGATCTTTCTAGAGCTCTGCAGGGTTGTGTGCACAGATTAGCTTGAGGGTTATCTGGTGGAGGAGCCATTTTTGCCACTGTCATGGGTGCCCACTCCAGCTATAAGTTGCTGGTTTGGAGACATCACCTTTCTGTTGGAAGGCGATGTCAAGATGAAACTTGATTTCACTTATGGTATATTACAGTCATTAGGGAAATTCTGTGATGGAGGTGCAAATTTTGTTCTGGGCAGGTCTTATACATCTTAGAATAAAATTATACAGGTTGGAAGAACCGTCGTCCTACCTAGACTTCTATTAACTGTCCTGCTTCAGCTCATTATGCTGCTGACTGTGCACCAAAATGCAGTTGATATATTAGCAATTTCATTTTCATTAGTACATTCAGATGTGCTTACCTAAGAGTTCCAAAACACAGGGCATTTTTATGTAATTAGTTAGTATCTATTAAATATCTAAATTACGCTGTTCCAGCATGTGCAATGTTGTCATTACTAAATCATTCCACCTACTCAAAAAATTGGACATTAGAAGACAGAATAACTTATGCTTTGGCATAAAACAGAATATGATGTTGTATACCAAAATGCCAGAATGTCCCTGACTACTATGAACAAACCTTCTGTCGCACATATCACAAGAAAAATGGTGCACTGTTTTCTTATGATATGTACATAAGAACAAAAAAGAGCACTATAAATAAACAGAAACTGCCATTGCAGTCCCATACCCCCAATGGGGGAAAGAAATTTATATTGGGCCCAAGAATTCTTTGTACAAGAATAAATTGTGAATATGCATTCCTCTCAACATGGAGAATCCATAGCAGAAGTTGAATAAAGAAAAAACGTTATGACCCATGGACTATGCATATAGACAGATATCAAAATGCAATCAGAAGATGATTGCCTGAATTAAAATAAGAAAACAATACAAATGCTCTTCCAAAACCATATAATGAAAAGAAAACAGTACAATTCACTGAAATTGTAGAGGCTTGTAGTGCCAATGTAAGTGACAATACAACCTCATTACACAGCATGTTCTGCCATTTTTATTCATACAGGAAACCTATCTCAGATTTCAAGTTATATCATCAATTAGAAACCATACCATATTTGGTGGCTTGTGGCCAGATTGCAGGTTTGCAGTCAGCCAGTAATAAGTCTGGAAATCTATGTTCAGTAGTATTTCCGTGTGTGTGTGTGTACAGGATTCCAGGGACAGACATAGTGATACAATTTGGTTTGGGTTGGAAAGCAGTTGCAACTCAGTAGCTCAGTGAATGCTTGCTAGACTCATCCCATTTTCTTGTGCTATTGCATAAATGAGACAAATGCAGAATTATAAATATAGTTTAGTTTAAATTTAAAAACTTTATCTATAATAATAATTATAGGTAGTGATTTTTGCAACTAGAAAATTTCAAACATCAACGTTGCAACCACCACTTTATTATACCAGAAAGCCATATACCCTATATCACATAGTAACAGATAGCATGACCAGTAATGGAGTACTAGTAAACGTTCAAATATTAATTCCCAATTAGCCTCATTAAATACAATTCTCAAAGTACCTACAGTAGATGAGTGCTAAATTTATATCTCAACAAGTTAAGAATTACAAGATTTAGAAGATCCAAATATATTCTTCCTCCTGTGTTTTGGAAGACTTAAATGGTAGCCACCATTTGTAGGGAAACATAACTGCAGACTGCAAAGGACATAAAATGGATAGATGTAAACAACTGTGCTCTTCTGAATGATGGCCTTAAACTTATTTAGCTGAGCCTTAAACTTATTTAGGCTATCAACCTCCACCACAAGGGATGGAAGTCTGTTCCACCAACCAACCACCCGCTGGCTAAAGGCAAATTTCCGCACGTCTATCCTACATCTGTCTTTCCTCAATTTGAATTTATGCCCTCTCAGGTGATTTTTCTGAGCTAGAGGAAGAATCCCATCAGCATTGAGCATGCTTCAAGGCTTTATACACCTCTATCATATCACCTCGCTGGTGCCTAGTCTCCAGACACTGTAATTTGCAAAACTTAAGCCTTTCTTCGTAAGAGCACCCCTTTGTTCTATTCACTAATCTTGTTGCCCTTCTCTGTACTCGTTCCAGCAGCTCTACATCCTTCTTGAAATGAGGCCTCCAGACCTGTATACAGTACTCTAGGTGTGGCCTGACCATTGCCTTATACAATGGAATAATCACCTCCTTATCCCTGCTAGAAAAATTCCTGTAGCTCATGGAGTATTGTCAATGATATACAGGAATTTTTCCAGCAGGGATAAGGAGGTGATTATTCCATTGTATAAGGCAATGGTCAGGCCACACCTAGAGTACTGTATACAGGTCTGGAGGCCTCATTTCAAGAAGGATGTAGAGCTACTGGAACGAGTACAGAGAAGGGCAACAAGATTAGTGAATGGAACAAAGGGGTGCTCTTACAAAGAAAGGCTTAAGTTTTGCAAATTACAGTGTCTGGAGACTAGGCACCAGCGAGGTGATATGATAGAGGTGTATAAAGCCTTGAAGCATGCTCAATGCTGATGGGATTCTTCCTCTAGCTCAGAAAAATCACCTGAGAGGGCATAAATTCAAATTGAGGAAAGACAGATGTAGGATAGACGTGCGGAAATTTGCCTTTAGCCAGCGGGTGGTTGGTTGGTGGAACAGACTTCTATCCCTTGTGGTGGAGGTTGATAGCCTAAATAAGTTTAAGGCTCAGCCGGACAGGTATTTTGAACGAACAGAGGGGTGAAGTGGAAGTGGGTTTTTTTTTTTTTTTTTTTTTTTGGCTGATGCTGCATAAGCTTGCTTTCTTGCATCAAATGCCTCTACTAATACTAATACTAATGGTTTCCATATACCCACACATTTATATCAAGAAATTCTGACTGGGCTAGCCAGGTGGGTAAAGTGCCTACCTGGCAATCTAAAGGTCGCGGGTTTGAATCCCGCCTCGGGCTTGGATCACAGTAAAATGCAAAAACTTTGGGAGATGCATTATGGCCACAGAAGCTGATGCACCAACAACTAACAAAAAAAAAAAAAAATATCAAGAAATAGCACAGAAATCGACCTCTCCATATGTTCCCCCATTCTATTTCCAATCTTCAATTGATTACTATATAATGGATTAAATAGCAACCATTACCTGATATTTATTATCATAAATATAATGAATCCATGCTATTCACATAAAAATTCTAATGGAAAATAGACCAATAAAAAATATAAAGAATATTGCAAACTAAATGCACAAGTCATAAAAAAAAAAAAAAAACACCACTAGATGCAGCAGTAACATAGGTAAAAAATAAACTAATTTTGGTTGTTGAACAGATTACACATCTCTCAACCCATCCCAAATTGGAAGGGGAAGAAAATATGAACACTTTCTGAAAATACCAAAATATAGACAACCTAGCACAATTCTGCATGAATGAGAGCACAAATACAGACAACCTTATAGCTCAGTAGAACATGAGCTAGAGCTAGGTATGGCAAAGAAGTGAGCAAAAAAAAGCCCTGGATGAAATTTTCAAAAATAAACCAAATGAATGACAGATGCCAAATAGCTCTTCTTCAGTTAAAGAAGGGTATCTGTCATCATTTTGCAGCAGTGCCTTCATTGCACTAGCCACATATCTTGCATTGTCAAGATATGTGGTTGACATTGTCAAGATATGTGGTTGACAATATGATTGACATTGGACATTGTTTTCAAAAAATGGTGGGCTTTTATTGTATTGCTGGTTACAGTGCCTCTCCAGTGTTCAAAGCATTGCTGTTTTTTGGGATAGCACTAATCCTCCTGCATATCAGTACAGTATCCCACAGCTGGTGCTGTGAAGGCTGCAGCAGTAGCAGTGGAGAATCCTGCAACATAAATCTTGTGACTTTGATTTGTTCCACAAGATGAAGTGGTCATTTAAGCTAAGCATGTTCAGAAAACAAGACAGTTACATGTGGTGCATCACACTCTCTTGCCACTTTTAAACAAAACCAAACTGCTTGTGGTATCAGATACAATCCCACCCTAAGCATATTTAGGGATTCAGTTGTACAGGAGGCCGCAGGAATTACTTTGAGAAAATATAGTTATTTTGGTAATAGTTGTGTTGTGGCTATCTTTTAAACAACCCATGTATGTAAATATAATATAATTAATTATGTTACATTTTACTTCTGTTTAATACATATTATATTGTATTATTTATCTGGGCCATCTTTCGTACGTAATTTAAAATAATTTAACTTGTTCTTTAATAATTAAAAATAGTAATAATTATTATATACTTAATAGTCAACCTATAAATGTAAAATTATAAATATACATGGAAATTTTTAACAGTGTATAAAGAGGTTTATCGTTAAAACAAACAAAATAAAAAGATGTGTAATCTTGTATCAACAAAAGTTCTAATTAGTTTCAGTTCATATGACCCTCTCAAGTAAAAGCATCAGTCTTTTAGAATAAATATCGCATGTAATGTTGGAGATGCAAAAAGTATCAATTTTGTTGAATATCTCCAGAAGTGTGTTAGGAAAAGATGCACATACTGAGTACTAAACAAAACATCAAAAACCTATGTGGGTTTCACCTGGAAAGTTGGGCATCCTTTCTGGAATTATAAATTCCAGAAAGGATGCTACATTGTAAGTGTATATTTTGACAATATTGCCATACCAGTTCTGGGTGTGAGTTAGAGTTAGATTTTATCACTTTCTACATAGTATAGCCCCTCCTGTTGACACAGTCAAATCTCAAATAAAAATAATTCATATGGATAATTAAAATGGCCCATGCTAAACTCCCAAGCTTCTTCTCTCAATCCACAAGAAGCATGATAAATGCTTCTGGTGATTAATATCTAACCTCTGGATGAGAGATGATATATTGACTTACAAAATGACCAAAATTTGGTTATACAAAGGACAGCCCTGATATTCACTGCTTGAATTGCAAATTGTAATGCACAAGGTAGATGATAGTTATCCTTTGGTCAGTACCTGTAAAAATTATTTAAAGTTAACAGAAAATGCAAGACAATTGAGAGAAAGGTTATCAGTAGTTACTAAGAAAAAAGGAACTTCGTTTGAACTGAAAAACATGCTGCTTAGTTTATTGTGTCAAAGTACACATCTTAGTAAACTGTACCAGTGTTTCTATAACTCTGGGGTGGGGGGGGAGAAGAAGAAACAAAATAGATCTTAGTTCTACAGCCAATGTTGTTGCACTTGAAGGAACAGTAAGTCTGTCAAGCCCAGGGAGATATGACTGTATTTGTGTTATTTAAATGGCCCTCATCTTAAAATCTTAGATAATTGTTGAATATTTTAACTAGATGAGTTGTGTTCCATAAAATTGAAAGACACTTTGGTCCACTACAGCATTAGGGAATCTTCTATCATGGGATTAATAAAGACTTGTTCCCCATAAAGGACCTCCTATAATTCCAGCTAGCTAGTGTGATATATAACAATTGAGAGCACTTAGAAATCATACTTAGTGTGAGTTACTCTGCACCTTCTAAAATTTATGTAAATACAGTCAGTCCTCGTATAACACGTGTTTACACTACACGAATTCGATCATACACGATTTATAAATAGGGGAACGTTATCTTATATAACACGAACCAAATTCGCTTATGCACGATTCGCCTTTATGTTTACAAGAAATGGCAGTCGAACGCAGAATCACCCCCAACTGAATGCAACACGATAGGAATGAAGAGAATATTCTGAAAATGTATTTATGTGTTTTATATCAGTGAAGGGGAAACACATTTCACCATAATAACGTAAAAACCAACACAATTCCAGCTATTGGTATAATCGCAAATGCAATTAGATCGAGTTTACTACCAGTTTATAACAGATTCCACTAGCAGAAACACAACTGGAAATTGTTTTTATTGTTTTATGGTAGTAACCCCTAGAAATGTGCTTTAGTAAAATGTGAGGTGTTAATCTCTGCCTTTACGGTGTTGTTTATTCAGTTGATACATGCGCGCAGCTTTGTTTATGTGTATCAAGTGTGCCTCCTCGTTTTGTAATTGTGCTTTATTCCCTAAAAATGAGTAAAATACTTAATTAAAAGGTGTGAAAAGGAAGTGTCCTGGTGAAGACACTGCAGATTCAGAGAGAAAAAAAAAAGCAATATCAGTAAACAGAGGCAGACTGGGTCAAAAGTCTTACCCGGGAAAATTTGTAGTGGCCTCATACTATGGTTTATGGCCAAAATCATCGGCCTCTGGCCCACCGGGGTTTCCCCGCTAAGGCTTATGGCCAGTCCGCCTCTGTCGATAGAAAAAAAATATGAAATTGTGAAGCGCTTTGAGCAAAATGAAAGACCATGTGATATTGCACGTGCTACAGACCTAAATGAGGCAACGTCGAGAATTACAAAGAATGCAGAGAAAATAAAAACAACTCAAAGTGTAATTAAAATTCATTAGATTAAGACACAAGGAATTGGAAGAGATGGAACGGCTGTCATCTGTTTGGATAGAAAATCAAACAAAAAACAAGTTTGCTTGCGATAGAAGCAAAAGCATTAGCAATATTTTATTACGTAATAGTCGTAATAAAATACGTAAATATTTTATTACGATTATTTATTGTGTTTGGTAATGTTTTGGTTATAAATGTATGTTCAATCTTGGGTGGTCAGCACCTAACCTTATTTTTCCCATAGGGCCTGTTGTTTATATTGCACGATTTTGCATTGCATGAGGGTTTCTAGGAACACAACTATCGTGCTATATGAGGACTGGCTGTATGTGAGTTATCCCTCCTTTTTAGCCTAATATAATAATTCATAATGTATATATATATATATATATATATATATAGGGTGTTTCAGTTAAACGTTTCAGAACTTCTAAGAGGGGTAGGGTACATCCTGACAACTCGAAATCATATAGCAATGTGGGGTCGGAAATGCTTTCCTAAGGCGGTGTTGTACACAGAAGCACCATAAAGAAAAGAGACCGTAAGTGAGAAATCGTTTTAATAATACATGAAAAGAAGCAAAAGGTACATGGATTAAACTAAGTGTTCGAAGTTTCTTCCACAGGCTACAATGCACGCCTCACATCTCCGACGCATGGACATCCGAACATTCTGGAATACTCCAGGCGAATTTCGAATTTCTTGAACAAGAACGCCAAGTTAGTGGGATGGATGATTACACGAACGCAGAGTTAGCCGATATGCATTTGGCGTACGGGGCTGCAAATTGTAGTGGGCCAGCCGCACAGCGTTTGTACGCGGAACGATATCCGACAAGGCGTATTCCCAGTCATAATTTCTTTGCAAGACTGCACCAGAGGTTAGCTGAGAGAGGTTCATTTGAAAGAGCTGACAGGGACAGGGTAAGAACAGCACGAACTCCAGCCGTCGAACAGAATGTGCTGCAGCATGTACAGGGGAATCCAAGAACGAGTACACGAAGTCTAGCAAACGCAGTCGGGGTTTCCTTTTGCAGCGTCTGGAGGATTCTCCGAGAACAAGACATGCATCCGTTTCACGTGCAGCGTGTCCAGACACAGCAACCGGAGGATTATGCACCTCGTATTGCTTTCGCACAGTGGTACCTTGGAAAATGTGCTACAAATCCCCTTTTTCCTGCTGAAGTGTTCTTTTCCGATGAGGCATCCTTCACAAGGGAAGGAATTTTCAACACGCATAACGACCATATCTGGGCAGTCGAGAACCCGCATGCAATACGACATCGTGCAGCACAGATTCGATTTTCGGTCAATGTATGGGCCGGTATTATGGGAGATCACCTCATCGGACCTTACCTGTTACCGTGTCGTCTAACCGGACCTATCTACTTGACCTTTCTGCAGCAAGTATTGCCACAACTTTTGAGAGATGAACAGATTTCTGCATCGACGCAACAGACAATGTGGTTCCAACACGATGGAGCCCCTGCCCATTATAGCGGAGATGTTCGTAACTACCTGGATGTCACATTTGGTCAACAGTGGATCGGACGTGGTGGTCCCGTGCGTTGGCCTGCTCGGTCACCCGACCTATCATGTCTTGATTTTTATTTCTGGGGTCATATGAAATCGCTAGTTTATGACACCCCTGTTGACAATGCTGAGGAGCTGGTTGCAAGAATCGCAGTAGCTGCCGAAGAAATTCGAAATTCACCTGGAGTATTCCAGAATGTTCGGATGTCCATGCGTCGGAGATGTGAGGCATGCACTGTAGCCCGTGGAAGAAACTTCGAACACTTACTTTAATCCATGTACCTTTTGCTTCTTTTCATGTATTATTAAAACGATTTCTCACTTACGGTCTCTTTTCTTTATGGTGCTTCTGTGTACAACACCGCTTCAGGAAAGCATTTCCGACCCCACATTGCTATATGATTTCGAGTTGTTAGGATGTACCCTACCCCTCTTAGAAGTTCTGAAACGTTTAACTGAAACACCTTGTATATATGGTAAGCCAAGATTATTCAGCAGTACATACATAATGCTCAACATATATTATATAATCTACTTTTCTTTAGGACCTAAAGAAAACAAAAGTGGATCCCCAAAGTATCCTCCGCTTCGTCCAGCTGATAACGTTACATATAGCTTATGGACCCTTGGAAAGTTTAAAATATTGTTACGGACAAAAATGGATTGTCAGCAGCCTCCTGGAAATATTCCTGTAAGTTGCAGGTATTCCTACAAATAAATGTTTAAAATAATTTTTAAAAAAAGTTTTTTGTTTATTAAACTTAATTTATAAAAATGCACACGTTTACCACATGTGCATTTGTGTAAGTTTTTTATTGAAATGTTATCTTAGTACATACTCAATACAAAATGTTTTGGCAGTGTTTCGGCATTTTGTTGAAACCCATCTTCAGGTCTAATAATGTTCTTGTGAAGAAACTGGGGTACAGTAGGTACTTATTGTCTGTACTTCAGTACCTGTACTGTGAAACATCTTTCCTCTGTGAGAGAACTACATACCTTGTATTACCTGAATTTTCAAATCTTAAGATATGTTGCAACCAAGTTGATTCAAATATATCTTGTGAAGGTTTGATCATTAGTTAAATAGAAAAGATTCACAGTGAGGAAGTTTGACAAAAATTCGTTCACCTTTTGAAGTGCATAAGGAAATAAAAGAAGTGAATACTTTTTTTTTGTTTTTTTTACCTTAATGTATATCACAGACTGTCCATCTACTCTGTTGTTCTCTTTTTGAAATGTTTTTTGCTCTGCATTTCACATGCTGTTTATTACAGAGTATTGCAAAATATAAAGCTTCAAAATGCAGATTATTGGAAAAAGCATAATTCCTCAAATTGAAGCACATCTTGTTCCTCTCTTGCAAGTCTTCATTAGAACAAAATTTATAATTGTTGAATTTGGTAATGGTGAGCTGTTTCTGTACATCACTGAATCAAGTTTGTGACAAACTACATCAAAAAAGTGTTCAGGAAAAATGCTATGAAAGCCATAAAACTTATTGACTAGGCTTTGCACATTCTGATAATAAAACATCACATCTTTAAAATGAACCAAAGGAATTTTACATAATATGATAGACTGTATATATGCCACTTCTGTGGATTGATACATTATGACAGTGGGAGTGTTCATGAGTCAGTGAAGCTGAAAACTGTGCCACTGGGTGCATATACTCCTAGCAGGGTCACCCATGATGGACAGATCAAAGCTTAGACACCAGACTAAATCTGCCAGTCCACACTGGACCAGCATGCCAGATTATGATCCATTCCCTCAACATGGCTTCACAACAAAAATAAACGGCCCTCATTCCTCAGAGGCCTGTGAGCTACTACCTATGGGAAGACCAGCTTAATGACAGAGGGTGCTAAGTATCACCATGCTCAATCATGCTGCCTTTGGTCTTTAGACATTGGAATGCTTAACATTCAGTCTATGGGTACAACCCCATGCCTAGAACTAGAACTATTACAAGAAATGAAAAAGATCAATTGGAATATCATCAGTTTATGTGACATCTGAAGAAAAGGTGAAGATTTGGTCAAACTAGAAGATGAACATTGGCTGTACTACAAAGGAACAAATAATAGATGGTGCAGTGGAATTGCATTCCTGATCAGCAAAAAATTAACAGATTCAACTATAAAAGTAGAAAGTATTACAGAAAGAATTGCTTGCTATTCTGTTAAACTTAATAGTCTCTTCAAATTATTCAAGCTTATGCTCCTACAAGTAGTCATAGTAATGATGAAGTTGAAGAATTTTATGAAGATGTGTGCCTTTGCAAGCAGAACGACTACCACTATAAAATTGTAATGGGAGATTTCATTGCGAGAATTGGTAAGATCCAAAATGGGGAAAGATCTATCAGCCCATATGGAACTGGAAAAAGAGATGATAGAGACAATCTACTAATTAAATTTTCAGAGGAACAAAATCTGTTCATCATGAACTCATTCTTCAAGAAAATGGCCCAACAAAAATGGATGTGGAAGAGCCCTCTTGGAAATACTAGTCAATTTGACTTCATACTGACAAACAATAAAACAATATTTACTGACTGCTCAGTCTTGAACTGTTTGAATGTTGGAAACAACCATTGGTTACTGAGAGCAAAATTTTGATTGCAAAAAAGAATGAAAGAAATTGGTCAAGTCAACTAAAGTGAAGAAGATCGATACTAACCTACTAATGAAAAATCATTTTCATGTGCTGCAAGACCTTGACACAGATATTTTAACCAATAATGACAAAGTCATTGAGACTATTGTAGACACAGCCTATGCCCTTGCACCTACTGTGAAACAAGAAAAGCCAACCAGAATATCAAAAGAAACAATTGCCATGATCAAAAAGCGATGAGAAATGAAGAAAAGCGGTAACATAAGAAACAAGGTAGAATATGTATAAATGTGCAAGACCACAAGAAAGTACACGAAGAAATTTGCAAGTTCAATGTTTATCTCATTGAAAAGAAATCAAGGGCTAGAGAAAGCAGAACAAAAAATGGTTACACACAAAAGCCAAATGTTTGCTTTGAAGCTTGAGGATGGTGCAACAACCAAAACCCAACAACAAATACTAAAATGAATGGAAAAATTTTATTCAAATCTTTATAAGGATAAAGGACAACAACTGGATCTAACACCTGATGCAGAAGCTGTACCAGAAATTTGGGTAGAAGTAGAAGATGCTATAAAATCAATGAAAAATGGCAAAGCAGCAGGACCCAATAAATGTTTAAATGTTGATAACTGGAGGCCAGGTATGTTAAGCTCTAGCCAAACTATTTTCAAAATGCCTTCTACTTAACAAATTACCTTTAGCATGGAAAAATGCAGAAGACATCCCACTGCACAAAAAAAAAGGTGACAAGGCAGATTTAAAAAACTACTAACCAATGAGCCTATTGCCCGTTGTTTACAAGGTTTCGCAAAAAATACTTTCAAGAAGAATAGGCACAATACTTGATGCAGCACAATCCAAAGAACAAGCAGGTTTCAGAAGCAGCTTCAGTATGATGAATCACATCCAAACAGTGCAGCAAGTTATAGAGCAGCACAATGAATACAACCGTCCATTATGTATAACCTTCATCGACTATGAAAAAGCATTCGACTTAATCACAAAAGAAACAATAATCACTGCTCTAATCAACCAAAGTGTAGACAGAGCTTATGTCATTATTTTCCAATCAGTATGTGAAAAGATGACTGCATCAGTACTGGTCAACAATGATAATGTTCAGATCAACATAAAAAAAGGCATCCAACAAGGAGATACAATCTCCCCAAAACTACTTTCTGCCTATTTAGAAGAAATGTGTTGCAAGCTAAATTGGTATAATAAAGGACTCGAGATAAATGGATTGAATCATTTAAAATTTGCAGATGATATCATTCTCTTTGCCAGTAGTCTGGAAGAATTTCAGCAAAACATTGAAGAACTGCATCGTGAAAGTAAAAAGTTTGGTTTAAAGATGAATATCAAAAAAACATAGGTTGTCCTCAACAAATTTAGCAGACCAAAGAAAATCATGGCCGATGGACAAGAACTAGAAGAAGTGGAAAGGAACCTTGGACAAGAAATTTCAACAGATGGAAACATTATGATCTAAATTGAATGACACATAAAATTGGGATGGCAAGCATTTGGAAGGCTTAATATAGTCTTCAAGACAACTTTGCCACTCTGCCTCAAACAAAAAGTTTTTGATCAATGTATCCTCCGTCTCCTAACATGTACTGAAGCATGGACATTGATTGCCCAAACTCTACAAAGACTGAGGAAGATTTTACAAACATACTAGTCAAAGAAGTATGGCATGCTGAATTTTGAATATAACCAAAAGAGACCAAAAAACATGCATGAATTCACCAATAAACCAAGGTCTGTGACATTATCGAAAGAACAAAATTCTTAAAATGGAAATGGGCTGGGCAGGTCACATATCAAGGAGACTGGTGATAGATGGACTAAACAAATTTGGAATGAATACTGCTTGACTCTAAATGCCTAAGAAAAAGACCAAAGATGAGGTGAATTGATGAAAATGTGAAATTTGCTGGTGTACACTGCAACAGAAAGTACAAAACCACAGTTGCTGGAAACTTTTTGACGAGGTCTTCATCTTGCAGTGGATCAATAATAGCTGAAGATGATGATATATACTGTATGTGCTGGCAAAAATTATCATCCTCTTATCATATGGTGTTGGTGTATACATGGATGTGATTCTCACAGGAATGGGCATGGCAGTTACTTTTATATGTATTTTGTATAAATCATATTTATATAAAAGGTATATATAAATATAGATGTAGTTAAACAAATGTAATTTGTATGAATAAATAAAAAATATAAATTGTATATAAAATTATACGTTTTATATTTTAGGCAGAGTTATGATCTGATTTCTGTAGGATGAAGGAATCAGTTGCTTTTATTATTCCTGATCTTCAAACTGTAAAAATATCTAGATCTCCTTCTACCCATGAGATCTTTAATTAGCTTTACAAGAACTCTCTTCCAAACCAGTCTGAACACATGCTGCAACTAGTCAGTATGTTTTCACTGTCTACAGAACTAACTTTTCTTCTTCCTCATTTATTCTTTCAGCTTCAGTTTTCTGGAACACCTTCCCTTCACAATGAAAATTAAAATCTATAGAAATTCAAGTCGAATGTCAACAGGTATCCTCTTTCATCTTTTCAAACTTCAACCCATGTACGATACTAAGTACTATAAGTTCTAATATCTTTTTTGTTTGTGATTTTCATTAAAAAAAAAAAAAAAAAAACTGATCTCTTGAATAGGAGAATGGCATAGTGCACAAAATAAGAAGAGCCAAATTTAGACATGAGGCAATTATGGTTGCATTATACTTCTGTAGAGAAATTTTACACCACTATGGGAAAAACCTAGCCCAGATTCACTTTTGCAGAATTAAGCTTAGCTTATCAGCAAGTAATGTGAAAACTGAATACAGTAACATTGTGTACTTGCATAATGCCTTTAGGAGAAAAACCTTTTCAGGAACTTTGATTAACATTAATATCTTCCAGTAAACATTAAAAATTATAAAGTATAACTCTAAAAACTTTCTGCATTAACATCTGGTACACAGAAATTTACCTTCTGACAGCATGTTATTGTTGATTATTGGAATACATTGCCAGCCACAGTAATGGAGATGGTTCATTTGGTAATATTCAAAGTTCAAAGTGCAATTGGATAGCCATTGAATGTGTGACCTACAAGCTTGTCAGTAAAATGAATTAGCAAGAAAACTCAGGGTCACAAATACAAAATTTTTGATGACAGTTGTCATCAACAGATATTTAAAGATTTGCAAACTGATTTTTTTTTTTTTTTTTCCAGTGGATATTGCATGCAAAGTTGGAATACCAGTCTCAATATGGAGCAGAAATCACAACCAATAGTGAGCTGGTACATCAGTGGGTTTCTCTTGTCACTCACCCAGGAAGCCGTTTACTTAAAGGTAAATTTGAAATGCATAATCTTTCTTCTAGAAAATCTAAATGCACATAAAAATATTTATACAATTAATGTTACAGATTTTTTGGATAATATTTGAAGTAAAAAAGCACAAGGTGAATTAATGTTCTTAACATTAACACCTTAAATGCTCGTAAAATCTGTTATAAAGGTATATGGTATGTTTTTAGACAGTAGAATGAACCAGTTACTGCTTGAATTAACTTGAAAATGTTTTAACTAAAGCAAGTAAGAGATTCTTAATCATTGGGAACAGATTCTGAAAGATTAGTTTATTTTTAAGATATGCTGCTTCGAAATTGTAACAATTGATGTTAGATATCCACACAATGTTTGGATGTCAGTGTTAGACTTAATAGCAAATGGAGTTAATGTATGTGCACAGCCATCAACTTTTCCAGTTTCCTTGGTACATTTCTGCAAACCAAATGTTTTTAACAGGTTTATAAAAAGATTACTTTTCTTTCAGACCTCAGTGAAGTTTTTATGTTTTCAAATGTAGACTTACAAGTTTTATTCATATGGGCTCAAAGTAGCATCGGGTGGCTATGGCTCCAGTCGCATATAGTGCAGGGAACAGCATATAACAAGGCATGATCTTAATAGAACAGGTGCTTAGAAACACTTTTTTTTTTTTTCCCCTTCAATATTATCATGTGTGCTGTGTAAATTTTTCATTTGTGTGTGTGTGTGTGTGTGTGTGTGTGTGAGAGAGAGAGAGAGAGAGAGAGAGAGAGAGAGAGAGATTATTATTGCCTTGCTGTGTTACATAGCTGTATGTGTTACATGGATTTATTTTAATTTTATTGTTTGTTTTTGTAAGTAGCATTAATTAATCATTTTGGCCTTTCACATGGTAATATGTGAAGGATGATCAAAAAAAAATTAAGATATACATTTAAACTTATACATTTAAACTGATAGGTTTAAATGTATATTTTAAATCTAAAAAAATATGTCATGTCTGACATTTTTTGTTCTCTGCAAGTCCGCATTAAAAAATCAGTATCAAACTTCAACAAGGATAACATAAATGGTAAGCCAATTTGAAATTCTATGAACAAAAACGTGAACAGAAACATTAGAAGTTTTGAAGAAAACTTATGGGAAATCTGCTGCACCCAGGTCCACTGTATTTAGAAGGCATAAGTAGTGGTACAAAAATTGAAGAACCAACACAGACAATGCTCCTATCCCAGGACAGCCATCAACATAACTATAGATGTTGTGACTGTTGGTAAATCATTTACTATTTTCCTTGAAGATAAGAAAATCACAGTCAAATAACTTGCAGAGACCTTGTGTATTAGTTAGGAGAGTGCACACAAAGCATTTTGAAAGAATGTTTAGGAATGACTTGTGAACACAGCCTCAAAGACAAGCAGTAGCAAAGAAGAATGTCACCATACAAAGACTTCATCTAGACTTGTCAAGACAATCCTAATTTCCTCAACTGTATTGTCATTGGAGATGAGTGGTGGGTGTTTCAGTACAACCCAGAAGTGTACCTCAGAATCATCACAAAGTCTCAAAAAGTTTCATTTACAGAAATCCAGGATCAAAACTATGCTGATCATAGAATTATACTTTTAGTAATGACCACTCTCATACTACATGAATATTAAGATAGTTTATTCAGTTAATAACTAAATTTCTATACATTAAGGTGACGTTTCAGGAACCTTGATAATGGGTGCTAGCAAGGTTCCTGATGTTTCAGGAACCTTGCTAGTACCCATTATCAAACCATTTTGTTGGCTGTTCTCAGCCCACTCCTTGCTGAGTGTCTCGATCCCTATGCATTATGCTGCTCATGTTTTTCGACAAACAGGGTAGGTTTCATATAAGGAATATGTACCTGAAGGGGAGATAGTCTATGCTACTTTCTTTGTACAGGTGCTTCAAAGACTATTGAAGTGCATTTCCTGGATGAGGCCACAATTTAGAAAGGCAACTGGTTCTTGTTGCATGACATTGTCCCTGCCCATTCTGCACTTTTTGTGAAGACATTTCTAACAAAATATGGCATTGTACAGAACAACCATCTGCCCTGTTCTCTCAATCCAGCAGCCTTTTTCCTCTTTCTCAAGGTGAAAACTGCTCTCAAAGGAAAGAGATTTGAGGACAAAGAAAAACAACTGCTGAACTGAACATAATCTCTTTGGATCCCTGCCTCAAATTGTCTCAAAAAAATGCTCCTCTGAAGTATTTAGTTAACAAGTGGAGAGATGGGACAGGTGTATACTGTGGCCTATTATTAGAATTTTAACAGGAGAAAATAAGTACAGTTATGTGAACAATTGTTCTAATGTTATGCAGTCGTTAAACTGTACATTATTATAAACTGTTAACATTACACATGGGCCTTTCCCTATTAATCAGTGTAGCTAAAGCACAAACCATATGCTTTGTTTATAAATTACATAAACTTACTCACTTACCTTTGTGTTATCCTGCACATTCTTTGCTGATTTGTGAATTATATCCATAATGTAGTTTTTATTAGTTAAACAAACTCTTTGCTTGTAGAAGGTTGTAAAAGTAAGCCCTCATTAGTGCTATTGTTTCAACTTACTTGCACATGATTTGTGACTGATTCAGTTTTCTCCTGCACATTGTTGGTAGTGCTGTTCACTTAGCAATGATCTATAATATTACAAAAATGAAGTAAAGTAACTTTGGAATGGAAGTTGATTAGCCTATTTAAAGAGTTTTGATGGAACGTAAAAGTGGAATCGAGTTAAATGTTACTCTGTGCTTTATTGAAATTCTTACGGGAAGTTAACTAAAGTGTTTTTTTTTTTTTTTATTATTTATTTAAGAAAGGTGGATTTAATGCAAACAAGTTTTGTTCTTTCTAATTGCTACATATCATTTACTTAACATTTTTTAAATGGAACATAGTATTTATTGTCAATTACTAAAGATAAACCGGAATTATGGATCATTGTTTAGATGCTTTAATAAAGTCTTCTTTAAAAATAATTCTTTCTAGATGGAAGAACAAGCAACTTGAATCTGAAAATAGAAGTAAGAGAATTTTATCCACTTTGAACTTGGAAGTAGTGAATAACTGTTCAAAAGCAATAACTTAAACTGAACACCAGTGGATTTCTTAAAGAAGCAGTTAGAAGTATCTTTAAACCACTATTATTTGGCTAGAATAAAAAAATTAACTTTTTTGACCACACTAGATGAGGAATGCTCATAAATTTAAAGAAAGCAGTAACATGTAATCTTACTGAAAATGTTTGTGTCAAAAACTTTAATATTCCATGTAGGTTACAGTTAGAGTTAATATTCAGTGCCTACTTAGTCTTAATTTAGGAAAGATTTCTACTATTTACGTCTAAGAAACTAACATAACCATTTCAGTTTACTAACTGTAAATTAAAAATGGTAATAACAAAAGAGATAGTATTACAGGTGACCCCTGCTTAACGCTGATAATTCGTTCCAGAAAAACAGCGCTAAGTGAATCTGCGCTAAGCGAGCACCGCATTCCCATAAGGTAACATATGTATTTGTAAGTTGCGGTCGGTGCCATAGGATATTTCCTAATCAATAATAAACAGTAGTGAAAAGGTGCACAAATGTCGGTAAAAATATTTGTACATATAAAATATTCTGCATTACATACGTATATAATTATGTGGTAATTACTTACTTATCAAAATTAAACTTAAAATTCCAATTAAAATCATGAATTTAATTGATCTAAATTGATTTTAATTGATGAATTTAATCATGAAAAATGTGTCGATTTTGGGTTGGCCCTCTTCTAAATAAACTAAAAGGGGTATTAATTTTAAATCCCCTGCAGCGTTACCACCCAACAATAAAGTCACCCGATCCTTTGTCGCTTTGAAACCGGGCATGTTTTTTTTTCTTCTTTCAATATGAAACTTCTTTTAGACATTCGTTTCCACAAAAGTCCTGCTTCATCTATTTATAAACTTGTTGAGAAGTATAACACACAATACCCCTCTTCAATAATTTTAACAAGTTCTTTATTGAAAATTTCGGTTCCTTAATCTGCACTTGCGGCTTCTCCCTAGATTTTAAATCTATTCAACCAGCCCTTACCAGTTTTAAATGGTTCCACATTTTTTTTTTTTTTTAGGTGAGTTTTCTTCAGATCATCATATTGGCTAATCTCTCTCTCTCTCTCTTTTTTTTTTTTTTTTTTTGTAATATTTAACTTAACTGAATTCTGCATTGGATATTATCTTCAATAAAATTAGTTAACATCTTTCCATTTCAATCCTAATAGTCGGCCTAGCCCTAGTTGCTTGCAGTGGAACAATTATAAAAAAATAAAGAATTAATTCTTTATTTTTTTATAATTGTTCTTACAGTTAAACTTGCAAGTCCTAAATTATGGTACACATCCACTTGCCGTTGACCGGAATCGATTCGCTTCAAAACGTCTAATTTAATTTTCAAATTTAGTCTTTTTCTTACATTTATAGTCTTTGTACTGCACCCAGACGTTGTTACTTTTTCATTCTTATTGGCCATTATTAACTCTTCGAAAATGTAACTGCGTTGGTTGCATTAATTATGATACAATGTTCAAGTAAACTGTCTGTTGTTTGTTTGGTTTTTTTAAGGAGCATTAGCAACTAAGGCCATATTGCTCCGGGATATGCGGTGGTCATTCCCTGACCTTTCTGCATCCTCCGTATTTGGTGGTCATGGGCTCGAACCCCGGTCTAATCAAGAAGCATGCACTACGCACTGCTGCTCCAGCCCACCTGGCTACGGAGGCGCCACTCTTTTTCGTAGTATTCATTTTAAATCAAAGGGTATTAAATTAACATATAAGTACTGTCCAGTTATTAATATTAAGTAAGCTTACTCATTCTAGCTGCTCTACATCCTAAAATTAGGTCTCGAGACCTGTATGCAGTATTCAAGGTATGGCAGTACATGTGACAAGGGAATAATCACCTTATCCCTGCTAGCAAAATTCCTGTTTTTCATTGACAAGACCCTAGCTGCTCTGGCAGCCTGTCTGCACTTTTAGCCTTTACTTTGATTGGCAGAAAGGTAAGCAGTAAGCATTATTGAATTGAAATTACAAGAGTACATCTACAGGGGTAGAAACACTGTTTCTCCTGAGGAAAGAAAATAGCTGACTGCAACAGCATGAGCTTCCTACATGCTCAGAGGGCTTCACTCATAAAATTTTATTTTTTGGAATGGATTTTTTAAAATTGTTTTTCAGTCTTATGTAAAGTCAGCGAGAGTACATAAATTGGGGATTGTCTGTATACAGGTGCCATTTGGCATGCATTGCGATTGTGAGATTGTACAGATATTCCTTAATTCTTTTGAATTAAAAATTATTTAAAATTTAAACCATAATTTCAAAAGTTATGAAAAATGTAAAAATATTTGTAGTTAATAATATGCATTGATATTTTGTATATATATAAGAATGAAATAAAAATACCTTTACACTTTCTTCAATGTTTATATAGTGAGAGTAAATGCTTTAACATCAGAACTAATTATGATGGAAGAAATGGCTTTATCTCATCTACTGAAACATGCTGGAAGATTTCAGTAAGTATCCAGAAATTTGTATATTAGTTATATATACTGTGTGAGCTTGGGAAAAAAAAAAAAAAAGGTTCACAAATGAAGTAACCTCTAATTATCCTGCAGAATTTTAGTGGGGTTCAGAAATTTCTTATTGTTCTCACACTAAATTTATTCCAAAATGTTAAGAAAGAAATCAGATCTTAAAGGGGTTCCATTATGATTTCAAATAAGTAAATAAAATATTTGGTTTATATAGAAAAAATTTTTGCTGATAATAAGGGGCTAAATCAATTTATATAAATGTGTTGTTAGACATGCAAAACAAAACTATATGAAACAGTATGAAATAGATCCCTTTATTTCATCTTGAGTGCAAATTGCCATCTCTGTCACATAAACATGATACCAATACAAGGTCATGGTGAATGTCAACTCATATCCTTCTTATCAACTGTAGTGTGATAAGAAGGATATGAAACGTTTCCAAGGAAATATATTTTATGAAGGCCTGTTCAAGGCTGTATTAAGGTTATGCTGAAAAATATTAAATTGTCACATTGCCGGAGAGCCTATACTGCACATAAGCTTGGATATCAGTTCAGTTCAGCTACCAAATACACCAGAAAAGTTTGAGATAAACTGTTTATGGGTGAGTTCTGGAAAGTAATAATAATAATCATAGAGTGCAAGGAAGCCACTGGCCAGGAAAAAAAAAAAAAAAACACGAGTAGATAAGAAAATCAAATTATTTTATTCCCTCCTCATAGGGGCATTTACTCATAAGAAGAGTTGCAGTTTGAAATCCCTTTAACGGAAGCAGTAGCACCTGATCTATAAATGAGAGAAAATTGTGTTTTCCATAGGTGAATAAATTCAGTTTACCTACATTCTTGATAGATCCAGTTTGGAAAGAATGGAGTTGTTGTAACTTGTATAATATCATGGAAAAGATTGGTTTGGGTATACAACATCATTAATGATCATACCAGTCTTATCCTTGTGATTGGGAATTTAACAGTGTTTAATAAATTTGGATGAAATTCTTTAATCTTGCCTTACCTTTTGTATGTACTGTGCATCAGCACTTTATTTTATGTAATAAATGGTAATACCACACACTACATAGTGCTTATTTGATAGACTAATACTAAGAGAATACGATTATAGCATCTGTGGATTGGCTTACATAGGCCACCTAGTTGTAATCCTACAGGGCAGTGGTTCTTCAACTTTCTAATTCCACTATACCCCCATCCAGTGCTGTGGTCGTAAAATTAGCAGAAGGTATACTCTATGAATGTTACCAAAGGTAGAGAGTATACTGTGCATATCAGGCTTATTAATGGAAGTCGCATAAAATTATTAATAAGTATTACCCAAGAATCAAATTCTAATTTTTTTTTTCTTTTTTTTTTTTTTTTTCAAGTCTTTCAAAAACCAGAAGGTATATACTATTCCCCTAAAAAAAAATCCAGAGAATATATGTGTATTGCCCTGCCCCCATCCTCTCAAAAAATTCACTCTATTCTTGCAGTCTCATTCCTCTTAATTTCAAGATTAAAAAAAAAAAACCCTAACAATTCTCACAATTTTATTTTGTGACAATCTTCACAGCTACCACCTCACAAGCTACAACCCACAGCTTGAGAGCTGCTATAGAAACACACTTGTGATTCTTTAGGAAGCTCACCCTCTGGTAACATATATAAGGAAGATCTTGTCTGTGTCACCAAAGAAAGAGAAAAAATAAACCTTGGTACTTTGTGTTTAGTTTAATTAACCTTTTATCCCCTTTAAAATCTTACATACAGAGACAAACTATAATTCTGCTCTCCATCTTCCTCCCTCTGCAATTGCAAACTTGGCAGTATCTGATATAAACATTTATTATAATTCTTAACCAAAAAGATCCAGGATATACATGCTCAGAAATTTAATGATGGTACTGCATTAGTTCTCATAGACAACAAGGACTGTTTATCACAGTTTTAACATTCTTTTTTATAAATATAAAATTATTTGATAGAGACTGAATTTTTACATTCAGAATTAGATAGAATTTGATTTCATATTACCCGTGTTTTACCTTATTCTGATAAATCTGCTTTATGGTATTTTTTTATTAAAATATTTTTGTAGTGCTTTTTTTTTTTTTTTTTTTTTTTTTTTTCATAATCTAAAGTAGACTTGAATTTCATCTTTAATCTTTTATAGTAGTAGTAGTAGTTGTTTCAATTTGAATATTTTATTCTATACTTCACTGAGAATTCATATGGTTACAAGATCTTAACAGTTTAAGTATATCCCATTTAGTAGAGTATTAAACACCATTTAATACTGTACTGAAAAGCAATAGCAAGGTTAACAGAAGCATAACTTCACTAAAATTAATCAATTATCTCACATTTTAGGTAAAAAAGAAGAATTGCATTATTAAACAAAAAAAATTTAACTGTTTCTTTGATTTAATTTTACAGTCCTGATCATGCTCTGTATCAAGTTTATTCTGTCTTGGAAAAGTTGAAAGAGTAAGTATGAGATTTTTTTTATTATTATTTATTTTATGTGTATCTTATGAGGTAAACTAAAGCTACACTATGCTCCAAAAAATTATTTGACCAGACGTTACTACCACTCACTTCAGTAGCTTGTTAAACTCCTTTGACAGCTATGACACAGTCAATCCTCTTGGATAGACTTTCCATCCAACATATAATAGACTGCAATGGGTATAGTCCTCCATTCCTCCTGCAGAACAGTGATAAGTATGAATCATACATTCATAGTGTATGATTCATATAGGATGAATGTATGGGCATATTAGTATGGCCTCACCCACCATTCTAGTTCATCCCATAGTGTACTGTGGGATTTTCAAATCAGTGCCCTCTGCCGGCCAGACAAACTTTTGTACATTCATTTCCATGAACCATTCTTAAACAGTAGTGGCAACATGGCATGGGACATTATCTCGTGGAAACAAATGTGAGTTACCAAAGAAGTGACAGATCATAGGGAGCATGGAATTGTCCAAAATGTTACTGTAAACATTGGCATTTGTGGTTCCCTGCACAACCAACAAAACTCATAGGCCACACCATTTCATATCCTCCAAAGTTGGTTGTTGGTACATGCACTCTGGCAGCAAATGTTCTCCAGGATTCCTTCTCATCCACATCTGGCCATCTGATTAGAATAGGGTGCAGCAAGATTCGCCACTCCATACAACCAATTTCCACTGCTCTTACAGCATTCATTGCATCTTGCAAAGTGAGAGATGGCTGATTGCTATTGGCTTTTTGCTACCACCCTCCTGTGAAAACCAGATTGTGGAACTCCATATGTGGTGGGTTCATACAGACCTTAACTTCTGTTGAAACTAAAAATTCCTTGTTGATGTTTTACAGGGATATCTGACAAGATTGTCATACTGCCCTTCTGAGTACTCTCTGGTCACCTAGCATGAGCTTCTGTGATCTTTCTGTGTTTTGCTTAACGGTGGCCATTATACTTCCATTTCATGATAATATCACAGACAGTCAACTTTGGATAGTGTGGGCCATTGGCAGTTTGCACAAATCAACATGTCAGCAGTGTGACATCTGACAATAACACTCTTCTCAAAAAATCATTCGACTCAGCTCTATGTGCCATGATGAGAACAACTAGGTGTACGAGCAATACTACTTAGTTGTTCTCAGCTCTATGTGCCATGATGAGAACAACTAAGTAGTATTGCTCGTACACCTTCCTTATGTATTGATCTGAGTCGCTTGTTATCCAGGAAGGTCCAGTGGAAGGGAAACTTTTTGTATGCTTTCAGTCGTGAAGACTTTAAACAGATCTTTAAATCTCAAAAGTAAAAAATCTGTAAAGCAGTCAGATTTTGGGATTAAAACTTTTTAAATCTTGAAGTCTTATTATAGCATTGAATCCCAAAACCAGATTTTTTACAATACAAATATACTTTTTCTCCACTATTAAATAACGCTGAACTCTATTTCCTTAAGGCTGACAAAAAGTTCATTATTATAACCTACCTCCCTTTATTAGTGAAACAGTAGCCATCTATTTCTATTAAACATGTTTTAAAAAATTCATTATAGTGTTTGCAATATAATAAAAATCATCACCTAGTATCTTTTTCTGAAATACTAAGTGGTATCTAAAGTAATTTGCCTTTTTATAAGGTTTTTTTTTTTTTTTTTTTCGTAGTATGGAGCCATTCCAACCCAAGAAATTAAAAGTAAAATTGATCTCTCAAAATTAAAAATTAATGCCATTTTTTATAAGCAATTAATCAATGTGGCTTTTGAAGAAGAATGAAGATATTATTATTGAAAAAATGATGCAAGGAAACAAGCTTATAATGTTCAGCCAAAAAGGAAAAAAAGAGTACACCCTTCATTTTCCCATTCCTTTTAATAGTTTGTTCAATCCTTTTTTATTCAAATTACCCACTTCCACAACACTAGCTGCAACGTCTATTCCAACATTAATTATTCCCTGACTGAAGCAAGTTTCTATATGTCTTTTTATTTTATTTTTTTTATTTATTTATTTTATTTATTTATTTTATTTATTTATTTTATTTATTTATTTTATTTATTTATTTATTTTTTTTTTCATATTTAAATTTATGTACCCTTGTGGCTGTTAATCTGAGAAAGGATAAAGACACTATGAACATTTAATTTATTCAACCCTTTTAATGGCTCAAGAGTAAATGATGATGACATTTTTAGTTCACCATATAGATGCCTAGCTACTACTAGTCACTAAAATTTGCAGAACTTGTCTTTCTTGGTAAGGGTATCCTTTTATGCTCTCACTAATCTTCTGTGCTTTTCTCTGCACCTTTTTTAGAAGATCTGCATCCTTACTTCTCTTTTTTTTTTTTTCTTTTTTTTTTCCTTCAAACAGGCCTCTGAGGTTGGGTATATTCGTATTGTAGTTTTAAATGTTTTTCACCAACCTTATGTAGAAATAAAACACAACGAAAACGAAAACTGGAATCTTGATAACTATGTATTTATAATAAATTATTTGCCTGTATTTACAATAAATTATATTTAACTTTGCAACTAAAATATATGAAATATACATTAAAATATACTTGGAAAATTAAATGCACAGGGCATAATCCTTACGGGCTTTAATAATTAACTATATAGTATCAGTGTAAATACACCATAGTTAACCCATATATTTGAATTACGTATGTAGCATAGAGGGCATCGTTTTAATTGTATCTCATAATGTGGTTGCCTTCACAACGAGATAGCTACTATTGCATTACTTCAAATAAATAACGCTTCTCTAGTAGAGAAGACTACTGTTATTTATTTTCAGCGGTACCACCACCCAGACGATCGTTTCAAAGCTGTGCGGCTTCATCATCAGTGGGTGGGCAGGAACCCAGGTAATACAACAAGCCATCACAGTTGCAAAGTTATATCCACATTATGAGAGATGCCAAAAGGGTGTGGTGGTAATGTATTTGGAAAATTAAATGCACAGGGCATAATCCTTATAGGATATGACCACCTCAAATGTCGATGCAGGCTTTGCACCGCCTGCATACTTAGAACAATGTTGTTGATAAGTTCTTGCAGTAACATCATCCATTCCTCTGTCAGCGCCATTTTCTGATCAGTGTGGACATGCCGCTAGGCGACTCCCCAGACCATCCCATATGTGTTCGATAGGATTTAGATCGGGGAAACAGGCAGGCCAATCCATACGAATAATTTCCTCACTTTCCAAAAGCATATCACAGCTGCAGTGCAATGGGGTGTGGCATTATCATCCATAAACATGAACTCGGGGCCAATGGCACCTCGGAACAGATGGGGAAAGATTACCTCGGTACAGTAGCATGCACCGGTTACAGTACCACCTTCCAGTTTCTGGAGTTGTATACGTCCATCCAAGATAACGCCTCCCCAGACGAGAACACCTTGACCGTCATATTGATCCCTTTCAGTGATGTTTGCAGGGTGATACCATGTGCCAACCTCTCTCCAGATTAGCTGACATCCAGAATCGCTGCTGCTGAGACTAAATCTACTCTCATCAGTAAAGAATACCTCAAGTAAAGATTTTGTGGTTGTAATAACCTTTAGAAATAGTGTTGGTCCTTAAGTTTTGCACACCAGTGTATGTTTGAAAACTTTCGACAGCCATTGTTATGTGGGGGTATATTTATGCCAGCTGTGAGTGTTACTGGGTAACTGCTGCTATCTTTCGGCAACAATAGAAACTATACTTCATGCTTTCGGCTGTATGGCAGCACTGAACAGAACAGAAAATAAAGAAATTTGGTTCAGAGTAGTTTAATCGTGATGGAATCAAAGCCATTTAATGGATGTATAAATTGAACAATTTAATCTTGATGGCACTGTTGCAGGAAAGCCTGCAATAGTGTCATAACAAAACCTGCATCAAATAGATCAGATTTTGATGTTTCCTCAATAATTGTAATTCCTCAATCTCTGCATCAAATAGATGAAGAGTTTGAAAAATTACTGACAACTTATGAGCTTGAAAATGAAACTAGAAAGTGCTACATCAGAAGTACATCATCAGTAGGCTAGAATCCAAATGAGAGGGCCTCATAAAAATCTGAGAACACACACACACACAAACAGTTCTGCTGACAGTGGGTTCAAGTGGGTTGAACTTTCACATCTAGTGATGTGCTCTTCTCCTAGAATATATGTATATCTAATGAATAGAAGTATTTATTTTAAGAGAAAACCTCTGTCTACTTGTTATTTACATATCATGTCACTATAACATTTCCTCTTGCACTGATCCATGTTTGTTAATCGTAATTTCTGCTAATCAGGATGCTGAGTGCTGAGCCTTTTTATAATTTCAAAGTAAAGATACTTAATACACTTCTTCAAATTTCGTCAATGTTCTCCCCAGTACCTATCAAATGGGCACACCACCCAGTGAATTTAACTGACCGCCCAGCTAAAATTTCAGCGATTCTCATGGTACCGTATGGTACTGCTCACTGATCTCGATCAATATTAATTCGAACATACTATGTGATCGAGGTCAATGCGACAGGAGTATATAATGTTAAAGTATGCAATTAATTTTTGCTCTTGATTCTTAAGTCACATTTATAAATAAGAGAAAATTTTATAATATTGCCAAGTATTACACTTCCCCACCCGGCTGGCAAAATTTTCCTGAGAGAGCAATTCGTATAATAGGAAGTTTTTCTTAATTTTAGAATGGATTAGTGTGTAAACTGAAATAAGTAAGAGTTGGTTAAATTAGTTGAAAACTTGATTGAGAAAATAAAACACATAAGTAGATGATAGTTTTATGAACAAAAAATTACTAGAAATTGTGGATTAACCATATGAGTGGAAACTGTGATTATGTATTTATCTCTGTGCTGAACAGTCTGTTTCTTTTGGTTTTTTTTTTTTTTTAGACTACCAGAAGGGCAGTATCTTCTAATCCGCAAGGGTGCAGATGGTTTTCTTAATGTGTATCGAGAAGTTGATATGAATAATAGGTAAGACCTACTGATATGACTCTGAGATGTGTTTTTTATCTGTATAAGCTGAATGCTAAAAAATTGCAATTCTTAGGTTGCCTTTTAGCAGTGGTGCCCTGAACGTGCATGGGCTCACTACAGTCAGTTATCTGCTATATGCTTCGTTGGGTGAATTTTTTCCATGGAATTTTGAAGTTTTCTAAAAATTAAAAATTACACATTCTTTTGAATATTAATTTTTTTCTTATTTTGACTTGATTGTTCAACTTTGTGAAATTATTGTAATTACAGTAAACCCCCGCTATTCGCGGGGGTTACGTTCCTGAGAAATGCCGCGAATACTGAAAACGTGAATACTGAGTTATGGCTCCCATAGTAATAAAGGGGTTCCGTTCCAAAGTATGAAATATATAAGAAAAACTAGTCTAAAATTTTGTCTATGTATGTATTATATGTACCTTCATAATATGACTATGCACATAGCGAAAGCACAAATATGGGCACAAAGTGCCCATAGCAAGCATATGGCATCCAAATGAAAATAAGAAACAATTTAATATTAAATGTAATATTTATTAGAAATTTCGAACAAATCTTTCAAACCAGCGCCTTTGTAGAAAAAAAAAAAAAACTTATCCCGCCAGTGCTATCACCAGTTTCGCTAAAGTGTTGATAAAGGAGTTTTGCCTTTTCACGAATGATGAGTGAACTTAACGGAATTTTATTTTTTGAGTTCGGTCTTCTATCCACAGATTTAAAGCCTTTACCATTTTTTATAATTTAACATCACGAGCTACAGAGCAAATTTTTGAAGCAACTAGCGCGTTTTCACGGACACTACGGCGGATTTTTTGATTGATCGTACCGTTGACTGATTTTATAATGTTTTGCCACTGAGGAGACACTTTCACCTTTAGAAATTTTGTCTATTAACTCAATTTTATTCGCTAATGTCATCACCTTCTTTGATATTTTCACATTTCTCTTGTTATTCGTAACCATATTTTTGTACGGGTTAGAAAGAACTTGTCCACAATAAAGTCACTTTCGTCCGTTAACACACTCGAAAAAGTCTGTTTTACACTGCAAAACGGTAGATTTATCACTTTTATAAGCATATCAATTTATAAATTGATAAATTTATTCAATTTATAAGCATATAAATTAAAAGCAAACGACAAAAACTTCCATTGCAAGCGCATAACACATACTGAACAAGGATTAGCGAAAAACATCCACGCTGGCGATTTTGTCACCCCTCTCCCCCCACCCACTGAGCGCTGTTTTGACCAGGAAAGATAATTTTAGCCACGCCCATGTTTTTTTATGGCGGATAATATTCACGGTGCTTTAAAATTCACATTTTTTTAGGTTTCATTTTATATTAAATTTGCAATCGCGAATACGCGAAACCGCGAATACAGATACCGCGAATAGCGAGGGTTTACTGTATTGTTGTTAACTTTTTTATTTTTATTTATTTATTTTATTTTTTTTTGTCCAAAAAATATTTTCAGTTTCAGATCAAAATGAGGCAACTGAGGATAAAAATTGTGATCTTCTACTCCTCTTCCTCCTCTGATTTTTGAAGATATTTTCTTTCTGTTTTATATTAAAATTGTATCTGTTATTAGTTGGAAACACAGTTAAGAGATGGCAGCACATGTTCAAAGTTTCAAGATAGTTTATACAGTAGACTCGATTTTCCAGGATAGATGGTAAAAAAAAAAATTCCCAGATAATTGATTTCCCAGTTAATCCAAAAATACAGTAAGTCCTCGACATAAGAGATATGTTCCAGGACTCTTACGTAAGTCGGGTTTTACATAACTCAGGAATGACTAATAAAATATTGCTACTATCCCTAATATGTAAAAATTACAAACACCAATAATATCCTCAGAAGAATGAATCAAAATAGTTATATATTTTTAATTAATTCAATGAAAAACTTTATCTGGGGATGGCAGTGAAGTAGCCAGAGTGGCACATAAGAAAAGAAAACATAAAATATTGCTAATATCCCTAATATGCCAAAATTACAAAAACCAATAATATCCTCAGAAGAATGAATCAAAATAGTTATATATTTTTAATTAGTTCAATTAAAAACTTTATCTGGGGATGGCAGTGAAGTAGCTAGAGTGGCACATAAGAAAAGAAAACATAAAAGGAAGAAAAAAATGCATGTTATTGTACTATAAAAACTGATTTGTATTTTGTAGCCTTGGTTATTATAGTTGATTTCATTGGTGCCAATCGCTTCTCGTATTTTCTCTTTCTGTCTTTCTCTTTTATTGTGTTCATCGTCACCACTGACAAATCTGAATTCTGCGCGATACTTGTTGATGTTTGGCCATTTTCATACATTTTTATTATTTTAAATTTCTGATCCAACTCAATTGCTTTCCTTTTCTTAATAGATTTACTAGTACCACTGTCACTTATTCTCTTAGTTGGCACCATGATAACAATCACAATTAAATTTTCTGAAAAGAACTTCAGAGGGTTAAGACAAAAAATCACTGTTATCACCCAATGTGACCTCGAATTTTACAAAAGCACGTCTGGAGGTCACTGCCATAAAGCAATAAAAAAATTTTCCACTTTCCAGTTTATTGGACTTTTTTGTTAGTGCGTCTAGTTATAAACAGGTAGTAAGCTCGTTCTTATTGCATTTGCAATAATGCCGATAGCTGGAATTCTGTGGGTTTTTATGTTATTATGGTGAAATGTAGTAGTTAGTAGTAGTAGTGGCATGTGATGCAAGAAAGCAAGTGTAAGAGCCTATGCAGTATCAGCCAAAAAAAAAAAAAAAAAAAAATCACGCAATTCCCTCCAAATGCAGTCCAGTTCCTCCTTAAATTTATTTAACCTATCAACTTCCACAACGACAGATGGAAGTTTGTTCCAGCAATTAACCACTCACTGGCTAAAGGCAAATTTCCACACATCTATTCTACATCTGTCTTTTCTTAATTTGAATTTATTCCCCCTTAGGTTCGTAATCTGAACAAGTGGAAGGATCCCATCAGAATTCAGCGTGCTCAACCCATTCAAGGCCTTACACACCTCAATCAGATCACCGCGCAGGTGCCTAGTCTCCAGCCACTGCAATTTGCAGAACTTAAGCCTCTCTTGGTAAGAGGATCCCTTCATTCCTGTTACCAATCTTGTTGCCCTTCTCTGTACACGCTCAAGCAAATCTACATCCTTCCTAAAATAAGGCCTCCAGGCCTGTATGCAGTACTCAAGGCATGGCCTGATCATTGCCTTATACAGAGGGACAATCACCTCCTTTTCCCTGCTAGCAAAATTCTCTTACATATCATTGACAAAACCCAATGACCTGCCCTGGCAGCCTGTCTGCATTGCTCAGAAAACTTCATATCTGACTGCACAATTACTCCCAGGTATTTTTCATTTTCTACCACCTTAAGTGCAGTACCACACAGTTAGCATTAGCATTAGCAGAGGCATATGATGCAAGAAAGCAAGCTTATTCAGCATCAGCCAAAAAAAAAAAAAAAAAAAACCCACTCCCATTTCACCCCTCCGTTCGTTCGAAATACCTGTCCAGTTGAGCTTTAAATTTGTTTAGGCTATCAACTTCAACAACAAGTGATGGAAGTCGGTTCCACCAACCAACCACCCGCTGGCCAAAGGCAAATTTCCGCACATCTATCCGACATCCGTCCTTCCTCAATTTGAATTTATGCCCTCTGAGGTGATTATTCTGAGAAAGATGAAGAATCCCATTGGCATTGAGCATGCTCAAACCATTCAAAGCCTTATACACCTCTATCAGATCACCTCGCCGGTGCCTAGTCTCCAAACTCTGTAATTTGCAAAACTTAAGCCTTTCTTCGTAAGAGCAACCCTTTGTTCCATTTACTAATCTTGTTGCCCTTCTCTGTACCCGTTCCAGCAGCTCTACATCCTTCTTGAAATGAGGCCTCCAGACCTGTATACAGTACTCAAGATGTGGCCTTACCATTGCCTTATACAAGGGAATAATCACCGCCTTATCCCTGCTAGAAAAATTCCTGTATATCATTGACAAGACACCATGAGCTACTCTTGCAGCTCGTCTGCACTGCTCAGAGAACTTCATATCTGCCTGCACAATTACCCCCAGGTCCTTTTCATTCTCCACCACTGTCAGTGTAGTACCGCAGAGTTGATACGTTGCTCTGGGGTTACTGTTTCCCATATGCAGCACTTTACATTTGTCGATGTTAAACCTCATTTGCCACCTCTCAGCCCATCTGTTCAACCTTTCCAGATCCTGTTGCAGCAGCATAGCGTCAGTATTGTCCTTAACGACCCTGCCAACCTTTGTATCATCTGCAAACTTGGACATTAAACTTGATATCCCATCATCAATATCATTCATAAACACCGAAAACAACAACGGACCCAACACTGAACCTTGAGGAACTCCACTAATAACATTAGTCCACGTTGAGCAGTGTCCATTGATTACCACTCTCTCTCTTCTGCCACTCAACCATCCCCTTATCCATAGCAGCAATTTGCCTCCAATGCCACACTGCTCCAATTTGTGCAGCAGTCTTCCATGTGCAACAGTATCAAAAGCCTTTCTAAGATCCAAATATATAATATCAAAGTTATTCCCTGCATCCAGTTCTTTTGTGACTACATCATAGTATCCAATCAAATTGGTCAGGCAAGACCTGCCCTTAACAAAACCATGCTGCGTCTGAGCTATAACTGAATTCTTGTCTAGATGATCCTGCAGTGCTTCTTTAACCAGTGCCTCCATTAATTTACCTGGAACAGAAGTTAAACTAACAGGTCTATAATTACTTGTGTCAGCCATTGATCCTCCTTTGTGAATTGGGGTTACATTTGCACATCTCCAGTCTATGGGTACCTCCCCTGAGTCCAAAGAAGCTCTCATAATTATGGCTAGGGGTTTGCATACTTCCTTTGCTGCCTCCTTTAATATAACTGGATAGATCCCATCCACCCCAGGTGCCTTTTTTATGTTTATCCTCAACAATCTCTCCTCCACTTTCCTCTCAGTTATTACAAAATCATCCAGCTCACTGCCAATGTTTACTTTACCTACATCATTCTCCTTCCTGAATAACTCCTCATGCGTGAATGTAGATGCAAAATACTCGTTCAGATTGTTAGCCACCTGAGCAGGATCCTCAACTGTTGAACCATCAATATCCAGTGGACCAATCTGATTCATCCCTTTCCTTTTCGAGTTCAAGTATGTAAAGAACTCTTTTCTGTTTTTCTTTGCATCCTTTGCCAAGGATTTTTCATAGTCTGCCTTTGCCTGCCTAATCTCCTTTGTGACTTGGTTACAGACCAACTTATATCTATCATAGGCTTCCATGTCACCCATTAATTTGTATGTATCCCATGCATTTTTCTTCTCTGCCACATGTCTCATTAGTTCATCTGACAACCATTTAGGCCTAAACCTTGAACAATATTTCTTAGTTGGTATGTAAAGCCTGGTAGCCTCCAAGATTAGTTCCTTGAATGCTTCCCATTTTGAGAAACGTACCAGTTGGTACGTTTCTCTGGGGTTACTTCTACCCATATGCAGTACTTTGCATTTGTCAAGGTTAAACTTCAGTTGTCACTTCTTAGCCCATCTGCCCAAATTATCTAGATCCTGTTGCAGTAGCACACTGCCATTACTGTCATTAACAACCCTGCCAACCTTTGTATCATCTGCAAACTTCGACACTAAGCCTGATATACCTTCATCAATATCATTGATAAATATACAAAACAACAAGAGGACCCAACACCGAACCCTGTGGGACTCCACTAATAACATTAGTCCATAAAGAGCAACACCCATTAATTACCACCTTCTGTCTTCTCCCACTCAACCATCCTTTTATCCATTGTAGCAACTTACCCTTAATACCATTCTGCTCAAATTTGTACAGTAGTCTTCCATGCGCAACAGTGTCAAAAGCTTTCCTGAAATCCAAGTATATGATATCAAAATTATTTTTTGAATCCAGTTCCTTTGTAACCACATCATAATATCCTATCAAATTTGTCAGACAAGACTTTCCCTTAACAAACCAATGCTGTTCTGAATTATTGCTGCAGTCTTGTCTAGGTGATCCTGCAATGCATCTTTAAACAGTGACTCCATTATTTACCTGGAACAGAAGTTAAACTAACTGGTCTGTAATTACTCGTGTCACCCATTGATCCCCCCTTTGTGAATTGGGGATACATTTGCACATCTCCAGTACGTGGAGACCTCCCCTGAGTCCAAGAATGCTCTCATAATTATGGCTAAGGGTTTGCTTAGTTGCTTTGCCGCCTCCTTTAATATAACTGGATAGATCCTATCCACCCCAGGTGCTTTCCTTATGTTTAACTTCAACAATTTCTCCTACACTTTGCTCTCAGTTATTTCAAAATCATTAAGCACCCTGCTACAATTTGAAAACCTTCTGCATTTTCAAATCTTAATAACTCCTCATATGTGAATGTAGATGCAAAATACTCATTCAGTTTGTTTGCTATCTGAGCAGGATCATCAACAGTAGAACCATCAATATCAAGTGGACCAATCAGATTCATCCCCTTCCTTTTAGAGTTTATATAAGTAAAGAAATCCTTGCTGTTTTTCTTAGCATCTTATGCCAAAGATTTCTCATAATCTGCCTTCGCCTGCCTAACCTCCTTTGTGACCTGATTACAGACTAGCTTATATCTGCCATAGGCTTCTGAGTCGCTTGATAATTTATATGCATCCCATGCATTTTTCTTCTCTGTCACGAGTCTCATTAGTTCATTGATAACCATTTAGGCCTAAACCTTGAACAATATTTGTTAATAGGTATGAAACTTTTAGTAACATCCACAATTAATTCCTTGAATGCTTCTCACTTAGAATTTACTGTTGGTAACATCATCAGTTGATCCCACTGTACAGAATTTAAAAACTGTCTGAGACCACTGTACTCACCTTTATGGAAGCAGAAACCCTTTCTTTTTACCCCTGATGGTAATTATATCTTTAAGTAAATCCCACAACAGTACACTGTGATCACTGCCACCTAGTGGTTCCTTTATCTGCAAATTCTTAATACACGAATGATCACTGCTGATAACCAGATCAAGAGTATTACCCTCTCTGGTTGCCTCTCGAACATGCTGCAGCAGAAAATAATCATCCAATAAATCCACAAAAGTCTTACTAGTGTGTGATTGGCCAATCCACAAGTTCCAGTTAAAATCTGGGAAGTTAAAATCCCCCATTATAAGACATTCTGATTTGCTAGCCCACTCTACTTCTCTGTACAATTGTTCATTGTACTCATTTGAGTAATTAGGCCTATAACACACTCCTACTCTTATTTTTGCTTTCGCAGTGCTTATGTCACACCAAACTGACTCAACAGTGCACTGTTCATCTGTATCAACTGGATGCACTTCTTTTGATTTTATGTTTTTCTTAATTAACAGCATAGCACCTCCTCCCTTCCTATCCTGTCTATCCTTTCTGTACACATTGTACTCCCCAAATTCCAGTTCTTCAGTTCTTATATCTGTGTGACACCAAGTCTCTGCTATCCCAACAATATCCGCCTTTGATGTCTTGACCAACACTTCAAATTCATCAGATTTATTTAATATACTTCTAGCATTGGTATACATGCAAGTATACATGTACCTATCCTTATTATTAGTTACCCTAACACATCCCATATACCCACCTGTTTCTCGATGACTGCCATCAGTCCCTGAAACCCCCAGCACCCCTCGCTCCAGGTCACTACTTATTCTAATAGAAGTTGTGCAAGAATCACTTCACCTCTGCCTGCGGCTACTTTTAACCTTTTAGTCTGTGAATCCCCCCAAGCTAGCAGTTTTCCGATCCACCTATCACTGCCTTGATAGCATCAGCAAATATTCTTGCACCCTTTCTATTTAAGTGTACCCCATCCTTGTAGAAGCAGTCTCTCTTGTTAACAAGCACAGAACACGCTGAAAAAAATTCTACCCCTTGAGCCTTGCACATTCCCTCCAGGGCCAAATTGATTGACAAGGCTCTCATCACGTATTCCCTCCTATCGTGTCTGGGCAGAATTGCAGACACTTTCAAATTTAACCCTGACTCTCGACTTTTTTGCAACAGTGACCTGTACTTGTTAAGTAAATCTGCAGATCTCCTACTCTTAATGTCATTGGTGCCAATGTGTAGAACAGTATTACCTTTTGTGTCCTTAAAAGATGATATATGCGTTACAACGTCATCAACTTTTGCCCCTGGCAGACATACCCTGGTCCTGTTCTATCTATCCTTTTTACACAATATATTCCCCGTCTCCCTGACAATAGAGTCACCAACAATAACTAGTTCCTTTGGGACCAGCACATTCTGCCTTGGAGATTGCCACTGTGTTGCCTGATCTCTGTGATCAACGCCAGAGATCCACTGTGATCTCTGGCATTGATTTGGGCAGCTGAGAGCTTGACGGGCCCCTCATATTAATTTCTTCGAGGGCATCTACCCTACACCTCAAGCTCTCATAGATGCCCAGTAGAACGCTGAGTTGATGCCTAATTTCTAGACACTCTGCACCTGGCACACACACACAGCGCCCCCCCCCCCCCCCGAGTTCTTTGAGGTACAATATCTTTAAAAGTAGCTTCTACATCAAAAGCATTTGCAAGTTTGCTATAAATTTTTATCAGTTCTTCAAACCCTGCATCAGAATGTTTTCCTACTAAAAAATCTTTAGCTTCTTTAAGGAGTCTATAAGATTTAAACATGGGTTCTACAAAATGTTGCAAACCACATTAAGTTTTTTTAGGCTACTATACCATATCACAACTGAACATGTAAATTTGAAATTTATTATTTTTCTTGCTAGTGACTCTGCTAAATGACGAGACATAGTATCTTTTTTCATTATTTTCTGACAACTCCAACAGCACATCATATATACCATCTAAATGATATCGTAGTGGTTCAAGAGCAACTTGACCATGTTTCAGACAGAGATTTTAAAGTTACTGATGGAACATGTTTTAGTAATGTAGCCCACCTAGAATTAGAACCAGAAAAATATACATAAAACTCTTGGATGATATTAAATAAAGCTATTCCTTCTATTAAGGCCAATACAGAATCATTAATCAATAAATTTAATGAATGATTTGTGCAAGGAATGAAAAATGCATGTGGATTTTAAATTTAATATTTGCTACTATACACCTAAAATTTTACCTTTCATGTTTGCCCCATTATCATATCCTTGCCTGCATAGATCATAAGGTAAACCAAAACTTTCTGATTGTTTTAATATCGCTCCCACTAGTCCCAAACCGTGGTATCGGATACTGATATAAAACCCAAAAAAATGCTCCCTAATTCCAAATTTAATGCTTTCTTTATTTAAAATAACAAATCTAATAATAGTCATCTGTTTGGTATGACTTTTATCGGGTGTGCTCTAAAATAGTTGAGAAATATTTGGCTTCTAATACCATTTTTAAGATTTTAGTCTGCACCGATTTAGACAGTAAATTAATTCATTTTTAACAAATAGATATTTATTTACAGTATACCCAGTATAAAATAAAATATAAGTACAATTTCAGTAGCTTTCGGAACTCGTGTCCCTTTATCAACTGACAAATTTGAATACATTACAAGCAAAGTGTGGCACGTTACTCATTCGTCATTGTTGTAGCACGGACGTGTGCTGCCTTGCGCCAGTGATCATCCATCAATAAAACGGTTGTCTCCAGGATTGGATGTATACGCATGCCTTTCTGGCGATTTAATGCCTTAGGGTTGTTCATTATGTTTAGTGACTCTAGCCATAGGCGGTGGCGAAAGTGTCGCGCGTGGTCCACTATCTCAAAGTCGCGCTTGGGGTCAAGATCGTGGTTGGTAGCCCAAAAATGTTCTGCAAGCGCGGACTGGTCAGTTTCGGCAAGCCGGATTGCTCTGTCGTGTTCCGTGAGGCGATCCTGGAGACGTCTCGATGTCTCACTTACGTAGCAACTGTTACAGGCCCTACAGGTGATACGGTACACTACATTGCTGCGTAAGACAGGTGTGACAGGGGTCTTCACACTGGAGACAAGTGAACGTAGGTTCCTACCTGGTAATTGTACACATTTGATGTTGTAACTTCTCAGAAAGGCATGCGTATACATCCAATCCTGGAGACAACCGTTTTATTGATGGATGATCACTGGCGCAAGGCAGCACACGTCCGTGCTACAACAATGACGAATGAGTAACGTGCCACACTTTGCTTGTAATGTATTCAAATTTGTCAGTTGATAAAGGGACACGAGTTCCGAAAGCTACTGAAATTGTACTTATATTTTATTTTATACTGGGTATACTGTAAATAAATATCTATTTGTTAAACTATGGACCCCAGTACTCCAGGCCCATTTGTCACTAATTCATTTTTATGTCTTTACTAAGATAATGAGTATGTTTGGTATCTTTTTGGTAATCAACATACTCATTATCTTTACTAAGATAATGAGTATGTTGTCTTTTATTTTTAGTAAATGTTCTGACATCACGCTATCAAATTTTCCCTTAATTTCCGCTAATTTTAAAAAATTCCCATTATTATGATGGAAAATAATTTATCCAATTTTCCTCGAAATGCTAGTGATTGACCTGCCAAAAATTGCACAACACTAATTAGTCTCTCTCTAAAACACCACACCAGTGTCTTTTTTCAGCATTGATTAATCTTTGGTTTTCACAATCTATAGTTTTTTCTGTTCTAAGATGCAACGTTAACTCTTTCCAAATTTTAAAAGATATGCTATGTCCTTCATTTTTTTCGTGCATTTCTAATGTGCGACCTAGATTTTTCCACATTGAAAACCCTTTGCTTAGCCAAGTGCACCTGTCAGAGGAAAATAGTTTATAACAAAATTAATAAACTGCATGGTTTTTTTATGGAGCAAACAAGTCGAGATCTCTCAATCACTTCATTATTACTTAAGACTGTTACAAAAATTTGTTGAAACTGCCGACCATAGCTTTGATGGAACTTAAAACCTGAACCAGACACTTTCACAGATCCTTTTTTTCCAATAAGTTATCTAATATTATCATTTAAAACATTTTGCCACAAAAATTAATCATAAATTTGAGTAGTAACACTATTAATAATTACTGATTCATCTTTTTCTACATCTTGCACACAACATATTGGAGATTTGTTTTCTTTATTCTCACAAGTATGCAACGGAGAAGTTGAAGATGAATGGAGAATGTCAGTTTCACAAGTTTTATTTGTTGTAGGAATTTTCCTCAACATAAAACTGTCCATAGCTTTAAACTGTTTTTCATTCTGCTCGTTTTTGAATTTTTCCTTTTTGATGTTCTCCCAGTCACTAAGTTTTCTTTTCATGCTTCCACCCATTATTTCAGGGAAGGTACTTTTTGAAAAGTTTCAACCAACTAACAAAAACAGAGACATATTGTAAAATGCATTTTGACAAAATTACACAAAAATAATATTGAAATTAATTAATTATTGTATGACAATTTCAAATTTATTAAATAAATCCACAGAAAAATTCCGTACAGTAACAAAATAAAAGTTAATAAATTTAAATGAAGATTCTTTAATAAACAAACAAACTAATATGTAATATAATTTAGCACTTAATTTTTACAAACATATGCAAATACTATATGTAAGTAAGAAGCAGTAATCTAAAATGTCCTCTGAACACGTTTAAAATTATTTAAGATTTTTCACTATTACAACATAAAAAAGTAAAGACCTTAACTTTAAATCAAAGAAGCCAGTTAATCACACTTTGCACATTGATAAAAAGATATTCACTTATTTGCAGTCCGACAGATGCACTTAAGTGAGATGAAAGGAATAAATAATTTTCTTAAGATTATTACTATAATTAATACCACTCATATACCATGTGAAATTAATATAGTTTATTAAGCCAGTCACCTGAACCGCTATATATTTAGGGTGATGTTTCAGGCATCTTACCGATACCATCATCAGACCGTGCTGTGTGTGTGTGGGGGGGGGGGATATAAAGGGTTACAAATTTGAATATATTACAATTACAATTAATATTAAAATTACATAAGTTAATTAATTGTGAATTATAAGTCTAAAGTATTAAGTTTGAATTACCGTTACAATAGAAAACAGATATTAAATTAAGTGAAACCAAATACATAAAGATTACATTCTTACCCTGACAAACTCCTCTTGTTGATGCTCTCAGAAACCTGATGTGCATACAAGCAAGGGGTGCTGTCAGCAGTTAATTTATAGGTGAGGGATTAAGACCATTAGCCAATAGAATGGTTCCAAGTTTTCTACCCTGGATCCAGTAGTTGTGTAGTGGAAGCCTGGGGTGACCTTTGCTCCCATACTCCAAACATCAGGGTTGGTGTGCAGGCTGGTTCTGGTGGTCTGGAGGGGGTTGTGTATGGGTTGCTCCTCTGGATATTTGGACTATTTCTGTCCCCCTCCCAACAGTATGGTCTGGTGGTGGGTATTGTTAAGATGCCTGAAACGTCACCTAAAATGTGTAGTGGTTTAGGTGATTAGCTTAATAAACTATATTATTAATTTCAAGTGGTATTAATTATAGTAATAATCTTTATGAAAAACAACCACAATGTCCTTCCCTAACTATATTTCTTTCTTAAATAATTATCTTTAAATGCAAGAGAGTCAGGTGTGAGTGTTTACCGTAATTAAATTTTAAGCCTTCATACCTATACTTTTGATTGAATCATCAACGCCTACACTCAGCATTACAAGGGTGATTACCAGAATTTTAGGTATGACACAGTACACCAGCATATATTTCCACACTCAACGTCATTAAGGGATTAATGGATTACTGTATCTACCACTGTGGTATATTTGTATAATTGTAAATAGTGAAAACCTAACAGTACAATAAACAAGAAAAAATATTTTGTATTTGGGATAGAAAGAAAGTAGAAATTTGATATTGAGTGTTAAACGTAAAACATTTTATTAATGGCACAGTGCCTATTTTAGGCAGTGCCTGTGGCAAGTGCCTCACTTGCACACCCCTAGTGCTGCCCCTTCTACTCACACTGGGTGGAAAAGACCTGAGTTCCAAATCCCTTTGATGACAGGAGAAATTTTTATGGGCCTTTTTTACATGGCTTTGTTAGTCAGTCTCAGAAGAGAGTAGCATGGTTTTTTCTCCTGGAAACTCAGGTTTTTCGTCCAGCAAACAGAAAATCAACCTCAGAACATGCAGTTTACAGACAGTATACACGGAGCAATATGGCCTTAGTTGCTGATGCTCCTAAAACCCTACTACAACAACAACAACAACAACAGCCTTATATTGAATTATCACAGAACTCAAAGGAATTTGATACTGTACATTGTGTTCTATAAAGGAGTTACTACCTTACCACATTTGAGAAGAATTTTTCCATTAGAATTGTAGCAATTGTGATTCTAATGTTGGTTTGTATTAAATCAAATTTTAGCATATATCAAATTGCTCTCTCCAAAATTCAGTGGCGTTTTTTTTTTTTTGGTTTTTTTTTTTATTAAAATATCCAATTTCATTTCTAAGGTCAAGCCTTTTGGACAGAGTTTCACTTCTTAGAGTCACTAGCACTTGCTGATTTTACTATAGTTGAAACAGTTTTAGATTAAAAACATCTGTTAACTTAAATGTGTAAAGGAAAATCAATCACTAGTATGTACACTGTGCTGCCATTTTATTAGGTACACCTACCTAGTAGTGTGCTGACCCACCTTTAGCCTTCAAAACAGCCTGAATTTGTCTAGGCATGGATTGAACAAGATGTAGAAAAATGTTGTGCAGGAATGGAGTACCATGCAGACATGAGTGTGTCACGCAGTTCCTTGAGATTCGACGGAGGTGTAGGCCTGCAGTGAACAGCCCTTTCCAGCTTATCCCAAAGATGTTCGATAGGATTGAGATCCATGGACTGAGCGGGCCACTGCAGCAAAGAAAAGTCATTGTCATGTTCCTGGAACCATTCTATAGTGATTTGGGCTTTGTGCACCGCTGCATTATCCTGCTGGAAGTAACCATCTGACTGAGGTTAAACTGTCAACATGAATGGATGCACTTGGTCAGCAATGATGTTTAGGTACGATGTGGCAATTAGATGTGAATCTATGGGTATCAATGGACCCGTCGTGTGCCAAGAAAACATTCCCCACACCATAACACTTACCCCACCACCTTGCACAGTAGTCGTCAGACATGACAGATCCATGGATGCATGTTGTTTTCGCCAAATTCTGAGCCTTCCATCAACATGATGCACCAGGAACTTCAACTCGTCCGACCAAGCAACTGTTTTCAAATTCTCAATAGTCCAGTGCTGGTGTTGCTGTGCCCACAGGAGGCATACTCTCTAGTGCTTCATTGATAACAAAGGTACGCGATGTGGCCATCAACTGTTGTAGCCCATTCTACTATTAATAATTTTTTGCCAAAGGCAAAAAATTATTAATAGTAGAGCCAGAATTTGAGGTAGACAATATGGAAATGAAAGGTATGTCAAAAATTACTTTCAAAAATTGACATTGAGGCAGAATTGGTGCTGCACAATGGGGTTCATTAAAAGCTATACATGGAGTTGATCACAGAGCAGACATAGATGTTTGTCATGGCACCTTGAATGAGAAAATGTGAAGATTAGTGTTCACAAAATGATGCAAGGAAGCAAGCTTATGCAATATCAGCCAAAAAAAATGTGAAAATACAGTCAGTCCTCATATAGCACGATAGTTCCTAGAAACCCTCGTGCAATATAAACAACAGGCTCTATGGAATATAAACAACAGGTGCCGACCACCCAAGATTGAACACGCATTTGTAACCAAAACATTACCAAACACAATAAATAATCGTAATAAAATACGTAAGTATTTTATTACGATTATTTATTATTATCGCAGGCCGGCCGCTAGTTAGTACACCGGACCGAACCTATTGGTAACTCTCTAGGAGGCTTCCGGATCAGCTAGTGTATAATCTTGCTACCTCTACTCTGCCAGATAGTGACTGGAGGGAGTCCGAGTAGTGTGTATGCGGGGAGCATTGCCGAGGCCACGTTATGTCAAGGATCTGGGTATATTCTTACCACGTGTACGCCATATCCAAAAATTTCATTACTTCATACAGCATGTCCCACCCACTTTTTCTTACTATTGAATACACCATGAATTGTCAAACTAATAGAGCAAGCTTATCTGCGAAAAGATCTAAACCTCCCAAGGACTTCCTAATTCATTTCACAAATATACGTGGTCTTCATTCTAATCTCAACGATGTCCATTTCCACTTGCAGTCTGCCAAACCCCATGTACTTTTTCTGACAGAATCTCAGTTATCGGTCGATTCAACTACTGCTCATCTCAGATGCCCAAATTATTCGCTGTATGATTCCTTTCGCCTCAAAGATGGTACTTGTGCATATGTCCATTCTGATATTCCCTGTCAGAGACTTGGAAATTTGGAATGTCCTCTCTTTGATCTTCTCTGGCTTAAAATCTCTCTACCTCATTGTGTCAAATTCATCTGTTGTCTCTACCGTTCTCCCAACTCCACTAATCACTTGGAGCTCTATGACTTCCTCTCTTTGCAACTTGACTTTCTCCAGTCCAACTTTCCTAACAGTGAGGTAATTTTCCTTGGTGATTTTAATGTTCACAACTCCAGCTGGCTTCCGTTTTCGAGTCACACCGACCCAGCAGGTCGAGATGCTGAGGCTTTTACAATTACTAATGACCTAGCACAGATTGTTCATTTACCTACAAGAATACCGGACAATCCTAATCATACAGCCAATACGCTTGATCTTTTTCTCACAAACAACCCTTCTAGTACACGGTTGAAGTGAGAGGTCTTTTAGGCACTTCAGATCACAGCTTGGTGATTGTCTCTTCTCCAATGGAACCTTTATCTCATGGCTATTCCCAACCTCGTGTTGTTTGGCATTACAAGAATGCAAAATGGGATGACCTGCAAGACTTCTTTTCTTCTTTTCCTTGGTCGGATTACTGTTTCAAAACTTCTGATGTCAATGTTTGCTCAGATCGTGTCAGTGAAATTATTCTTGCAGGAATGGAATCCTTTATCCCACACTCCACTTTAAAATCTCGTCCCTTATCTAAACCTTGGTTTTCCAATAAATGTGCTAAGGCTGTTCAAGAGAAGAATGTTGCATATCGTAATTGGCTTGTTTCTAATTCTTCAGTTTCATTTTCTGCCTACACCAAAGCTCGCAACAATTGTAAAGCAGTTATTAATCAGTCCAAACTAGAGTTTGAACAGGCTAAGAGTAGAAAACTTGCTTCTTGCCCTAATGGTAGCCGAGCATTCTGGTCTCTTGCCAAAGCTATTGGCCGCAACTTTTGCCCATCTCTGCTCCCACCTCTGTCCAAACCAGATGGTTCTGTTGTCACTTCAGCCAAGGATAAAGCTGACCTGCTAGCATCCCATTTTTCTTTCAGCTCATGTATTTATGATCTTGGTAAAACACCTCCCACCATTCCCAACACGCTCCATTCAATGCCTCCTGTGGTCTTCCGTCAAAAGGATATCAGAAGGATTTTGATGAATCTTGATGCTAAGAAAGCTCCAGGTCTTGATGGTATTTCTCCACTTGTTCTCAAAACTTGTGCTCCTGAACTTACTTCTATTCTTTGCTGCCTTTTTTCCTTTCTTATTCCAAAAGTGTTTTTCCTTCTGCTTGGAAATTTGCTCATATCCAGCCAGTTCCCAAAAAGGGTGACAAATCCCTCCCATCCAATTATCATCCCATTGCAGTTACTTCTACTCTCTCTAAAGTAATGGAGAAATCAATTAACCGCCAACTCTTAAACTACCTAGAAACCTTCCGGCTGATCAACGATCGCCAGTATGGATTCTGTCAGTGTCGATCCACTGGTGATATTCTGGCTTATGTTACCCATTTATGGACTAATTCAATGGAAAGGTTCGGTGAAACACAAGTATTTGCTCTTGACATCTCAAAGGCTTTTGATTGTGTTTGGCATAAAGGTCTTCTAAACAAGCTTCCATCTTATGGCTTGCCAACTGTTTTTAGTAATTGGTTATCCAGTTTTCTCTCCGATCGCTCACTGAAGGTGATGGTAGATGGCTCTCTGTCTTCTAACTTCTCCACTAATGCCGGTGTCCCCCAAGGTTCAGTTCTTTCCCCCACTCTATTCCTTTTGTATATCAATGACCTTCTTCCATTGACTGGAAATCCTATCCATAGTTTTGCCGATGATAGCACATTGCATTCAACTTTCCATTTTGAGAAACCTTGTTCTGCTCAATCAGCTTCAACTTCTCGAAAATCTGCTGCCAATTCCTTAAATGCCGATCTTCGGATAATTCTCCAGTGGGGCAAAGACAACTTAGTTGATTTCAACCCTTCTAAAACTCAGTCTTGTCTTATATCTCGCAAAAAGGATTCTTCTGCTCCTATGCTTATCTTTAGTGACATTCCGATTTCTAGACAAAATGATATATCTCTTTTGGGGATTACCCTGACTTCTAATCTCTCTTGGCACAAGCACATTACAAATATTGCTTCCTCTGCATCTAAAAAAATTGGTTTTCTCTTTCCCTCTCGGCGTTACTTTTCTTCCAAACAGCTGCTCACTCTGTATAAATCGCAAATCTGCCCTGCTATGGAATATTGTTCCCACATCTGGGGTGGTGCCCCCAAAACATCTCTCAGGCTTCTTGATTCCATTCAGAAGAGGGCAGTTAGGTTAATTAATGATTCATCTCTAACAGTGTCTCTCCACTCGCTTTCTCATAGAAGTACTGTTTCTGCTGCATGCCTCTTCTACAGATACTTCCATGGGCACTGTTCTTCTGAACTGGCTTCTATAATTCCCGCCCTCTCTTTCAAAACAGTCCAAACATGTGCCGCCACCAGCCAACATCCATTTACTGTCCAACTTCAAACTCACAGGACCAACTTTTTATCTTCCTCGTTTATTCATTCAACTGCCATTTTCTGGAACAACCTTCCTTCATACGTATTTCCTGAAAATTACAATCTACAGAAGTTCAAGTCCAATGTCAACAAATATCTTCTTTCGTCTTCTCAACCTCCAACCCAAGCACGGTACTAAGTACTATAGGTTCTAATACCTCTCGTGTTTGGGGTTCACGTAAAAAAAAAAAAAAAAAAATTATACGTAAAAAAATCATAGTACATAAGCATTTTAATTACTTAAGTATTTTAAGTAATACATAAGTATTTTATTATGACTATTACGTAATAAAATATTGCTAATGCTTTTGCTTCTACCGTAAGCAAACTTTTTTGTTTGATTTTCTATCCAAACAGATGACAACCGTTCCATCTCTTCCAATTCTTTGTGTCTTAATCTAATGGATTTTAATTACACTTTGAGTTGTTCCTGCTATGAAAGTTGTTTTTATTTTCTCTGCATTCTTTGTAATTCTCAGCGTTGCCTCATTTAGGTCTGTAGCACGTGCAATATCGCATGGTCTTTCATTTCGCTCAAAGCGTTTCACAATATCATATTTTTTCTCTATCGACAGAAGCGGACTGGCCATAAGCCTTACCGGGGAAACCCCGGTGGGCCGGAGGCCAGTGTGATTTTGGCCATAAACGCTATGGAGTCACTACAGATTTTTATAAAAATTATTATGAGGTCACTACAAATTTGACCCAGTCCACCTCTGTTTATCGATATTGCTTTTGTTTTTCTCTGTGAATCTGCAGTGTCTTCACCGGGATGCTTCCTTTTCAGACCTTTTAAGTATTTTACTTGTTTTTAGGAAATAAAGCACAATTACAAAACGAGGAGGCACTGCTTGATACACATAAACAAAGCTGCGCGTGTAGCAACTGAATAAACAACAGAGATACACTATTAACACCTCACATTTTACTAAAGCACATTTCTAGAGGTTACTTCCATAAAACAATTTCAAGTTGCGTTTCTGTGAGTGGAATCTGTTATAAACTGGTAGTAAACTCGATCTAATTGCATTTTCGATTATACCGATAGCTGGAATTGTGTTGGTTTTTGCGTTATGGTGAAATGTGTTTCCCCTTCACTGATATAAAAAACAAATACATTTTCAGAATCTTCTCTTCATTCCTATCATGTTGCGTTCAGTTGGGGTGATTCCACGTTCGACTGCCATTTCTTGTAAACACAAAGGCGAATCGTGCATAAGCGAATTCGGTTCGTGTTATATAAGATATCGTTCCCCTATTTATGAATCGTGTATGATCGAATTCATGTAGTGTAAACACGTGTTATACGAGGACTGACTGTATTAAAAAAAAAATTAAAGTGATAATGTATTTAAAGACAAAATGCACAAGGCATAATTTCATATGGGTTTTGGGTTTACTGTATATAATATTGGTGTAGATAGACCATATTTAACCCATAAAATTAAACTACATACATAGTGTAAAGACATCATTAATTTAATTTTATAGTCATGTTTGCATTACCAGGGTACCTGCCCACCTACCAATAAGTAAGCCAACAAGCTTCGAAACGGTGCTGTCAGGGTGGTGGGGCCATCTGAGAATAAGTAACAGTAGTCTTCTCTACTAGAGAAGCGTTGCTTATTTGAAATAGTGCAGTACCTGGTATCTCGTTGTGAAGATAGCCACAATGTGAGATAAATTTAAAACGATGCCTTTACACTACGTATGTAGTTTAATTTTATGGGTTAAGTTTGGAGGTAGTGGTTGGGGACCTCATATGTGCATAATTGTTTTGCTGTGCAAATAACTTGCAAAGTAAAGGCCATTTAAGTCCTTATCTAAGGCTGTATATTCTCTCAGCTGTCATTGCTATTGCAACAAGCACCCTCCCATTCTAGTATTACCCCTCAACGTGGGCACCTGTACGTGGTGAGGGGACCTCCCAGTGACGCTGCTGGGTTTCCAGATTAGCATCACTGGGATCTAACGCCCATACCTTGGTTTCAGGGTTACATCTTTGAAATCCGGCGTGTGCAGCCGTGCGCCGCGACCCGTGGAAGCGGAAAGGGGGATCCTGGTGGTTGAGGGGCCCAGCTTCAATACACCACTTTGGCCCCTGCTTCGACGAGACGGGTGGTCCCGGACCGGCTCGACTGGGATCAATCGGCGGGTGGTATTATACTGCTAGGGTCAACTGCGTTCCAATAAGTCTCCCTCCCTATGGTCCTGGGATGGGATAAAGACTTATTGGTAACGTGGGTATGGTGCTCTAAGCGAACTCGGCGTCCCATTCGTGTACGCAGTACCTGCTAGTTCACGAGTGGGCGTCCCCTCGTAGGGCTCCGTGGTGGGTGAGGTACTTAGGCATCAGACATTTTCTCTTTACTCATATGAGTAATTTAAATCTTTCTTCTGGGGCCCCAACAAGGCCCTTACCTAATCGAAATGATGACGCAGAAAACACCTCTGCAAAAAGAGCCAGGACTGAGGATACACCATCATCAGTGACACCGCTTTTCCTCATTCTCCATTCCACCGGAGAGCAGTCCATTGGGAAGATGTCACCCTTCTTTATCCAGAAAGGATTAGAAGGGTTGGCAGGTTCACCTAAAACTGTAAAAAGACTGCGTTCTGGCGACCTTTTGGTCGAAGCTTCTACCACCAAGCAAGCGGAAAAAATCATAAAGTCTACATCCATAGGGGGAATACCTATCGTCGTAACCCCTCACAAAACTTTAAATTCTTCACGTGGTGTCATATCAGAGTGGGACCTTCTTCATGTTTCTGAAGAAGAGATCTGCTCTGAATTAAAAGAACAAGGAGTGACAGCTGTCAAAAGAATATCAATGAGAAAGGATGGGAATCTCGTCCCTACCCGAGTTCTCATCCTAACGTTTAACACCCCACGGCCTCCAAGTTCCATCAAAGCAGGCTATCTAAACTGCCCAGTGAGGATTTATATCCCAAACCCACTGCGGTGTTTTAGATGCCAAAAATATGGCCACTCACAAACATCTTGTCGTGGTAACCCTGCCTGTGCTCGATGTGGTGTGAAAGACCACGAGAGCAAGGAATGTACAGCTCCAAAACCCACCTGTGTCAACTGCCAAGGTGAGCACCCCGCCTACTCAAGAGCATGCCAGCGGTGGAAGGACGAAAAAGAAATCCAAAAATTGAAAACAGAGCTGAATATTTCCTACCCAGAGGCCAGAAAACGTATCCAACCAGTAAATAGCGGGAAACCTTCATATGCCGAGAAGGTTTCTGCTAAGAGCACTATCGGGACACAAACTGAGATGACTATACCACCAAGAGAGTCATTCACCCCGATTGCACGCTATTTATTGAGTTCTCAAAAGCCCACCAAAAAAACACAGTCAGTTGCCACTCCTATATCCGTACCTCCTAGTGCTCCACCACTACCAAAACCAAGTGGTAAAGAGCCTCAAGTAACAACAGAAAGAATGGATGTAGAGAACAAGGAGGTACAGGATGAATCAGTCTTGGAACTCTTTGCGGAGGAGGAAATGGACACGGGACAGCGTCCATTCTTCCCCAAAAAAGACAAATCCAAGACTGATAAAACTAAGCCCTCAGCACCTCGGAAGCCGCCTGATGGACCCACCAAGCCAAAATAATGGCTAAATTCCTACAATGGAATTGTCGTGGATTCCGACGAAATACAGATGACATCAAGGCCCTCCTGCAAAAGCACGAGCCAGTTTGCTTTTGCTTGCAGGAGACTTATTTAAAGGCAAATGATGATCCCACCATGCATAACATCACAATCTTTCGTAAGGATAGAATTGCGGATGGTCCTGCCCATGGAGGAGTGGCTATCCTTGTGAATAATCAGACCGCAGTTCAGCCCTTGCTAATTACAACCAGCATAGAGGCTGTTGCAATTCGCCTTACAGTGGGATTCCTATTAACGGTCTGCTCTATTTATTTGCCACCTGGGACTGACATCTCCCAGGAAGACCTTGATGATCTTGTAACGCAGTTGCCTCCCCCTTTCTTACTTCTTGGGGATTTTAATGGACATAACACCCTGTGGGGTAGTGTTAACATCAACGGAAGGGGACGAGTCATAGAGCGTATGCTCAATGACAATGACCTTTCCCTTCTGAATACTGGAAAAAACACCTTCTTCCACATGCCTACCCGTACTTTTTCTGCCATTGATCTCTCTATCTGCTCCCCTTCTCTACTCCCTTCACTCACTTGGGAAGTGGAGGAGACTCCATACGGAAGTGATCACTTCCCTGTGATAACCTTGTTACACAGTGGGAGACCATGTCTTCCTTTCAGGTTACCACGGTGGAAGATTGATCAGGCTGACTGGTTTGCCTTCCAAAATCAGGCAAATTTTGATCTCAGTACCGTCAGCCAAGAGCCTATCAATGAAGCAGTAACGTACATCACAGAAGCTATCATCCAAGCAGCTGCGAATGCAGTTCCAAAAACATCTGCCCGGTTTCCACCATTTCCCAAACCTTGGTGGAATTCCCAATGCACAACAGCAAAAAGGGCCCAAAACAAAGCGTGGGGGATATTCCGCCGATATCCTACCACGACAAACCTTATGGCCTTTAAACGCGCACGAGCTAAAGCACGCTATACCCGCCGTCAGAGTCAAAAGGAATCGTGGATCCGTTTTACATCATCTATTAACCAGTCTACCAACTCCAAGGTAGTCTGGGATAAAATCCGGAAAATGAAGGGAAAATATACATCCCACCCTTCTTCAATCCTAGATTATAATGGATGCACTATTGCAGATCCAACTGCAATAGCCAATGCTCTTGGGGAAACATTCTCTAACATCTCCGCAACATCTTCCTATTCCCCAGAGTTCCTGGTCCTGAAATATAAAATCCAAAAACAGACACTTGACTTCAAGTCCAAGGGCCTCTATCCCTACAACGGGGAATTCACTAGAGAGGAACTGAAAAGAGCTCTCACTCTTTCCAAAGCAAGTGCTGTTGGACCAGATGGCATCCATTATGAAATGATTAAACATCTTTCATCAAAATCTATGGATTATCTGCTCCTTCTATATAACAGAATCTTTATTGAAGGGCAGTTTCCGGATTCCTGGTGCAAGGCAATCGTTCTTGCCTTTCCTAAGCCAGGAAAGGATCCAAAAATCACCACCAATTATCGTCCTATTGCTCTGACTAGCTGTCTGTGCAAAGTCCTGGAGAGAATGGTCAATTCTCGTTTAATATGGTATTTAGAATCAAATGACCTTCTCTCCAATATCCAGTGCGGCTTCCGAAGGAACCGGTCCACTCTGGACCATCTTATTAGACTGGAAACATCCATCCGGGATGCTTTCCTAAAACGCGAACACTTGGTGTCAGTGTTTTTTGACATGGAGAAAGCGTATGACACAGCTTGGAGATTTGGCATCTTAAAAGATCTGCATAGCCTGGGTCTCAGGGGACGACTCCCCATTTTTATTAAAAACTTTTTGGCCAACCGATCTTTCCAAGTTCGTGTGGGATCCTCACTCTCTTGTTCCTTTAGTCAAGAGGAGGGAGTACCACAGGGATCAGTTTTAAGTGTCACGCTTTTCGCCATCAAAATAAATTCCATCACAGGACAACTTCCTCCTACCGTAAACAGTGCCCTCTATGTTGATGACTTTAGCATATTTTGTCAGTCATGCAACATGAGGGTTATTGAAAGACAACTGCAAAAATCCATTGATCGCCTCAACTCCTGGGCACTTGCAAATGGCTTCAGGTTCTCGCCGGAGAAGACCGTTTGCGTACACTTTTGTCGCAAGCGTAATCTTCATCCTGAACCTGAATTAAGGCTCGGACAAAATGCTATTCCAGTAGCAGCGGACACAAAATTCTTGGGACTCGTATTTGATCAAAAGCTGACCTTTCTGCACCACATCCGTCAACTTCGCACAAAGTGCACACGCGGGCTTAATATTCTCCGCTCGCTCTCCTCTACATCTTGGGGAGCAGACCGTTGTACGCTTCTTCGGCTTTACCGTGCACTTGTGCGATCCAAACTTGATTATGGGTCCCAGGTATATTCTTCAGCCAGAGACAGTGCCCTTCGATGGCTGGATCCTGTCCATCACCAGGCTCTTCGTGTCGCTACTGGAGCATATCGCACATCTCCTGTCCAGAGTTTATACGTCGAAGCAAACGAACCACCGTTATCGCTTCGACGTAAGCAGTTGTCTTTAAACTATGCTCTAAAGCTGAAATCCCTGCCAGACCATCCTACGTGGACATCCGTTTTTGATCCACGTTGGGAAAACTTATATAATACCCGTCAGACTGCCAACCGACCTTTTGGCATTCGTGTCCAAGAGCTACTCAGAGAGTTTAACATCATGCTAGACAAGGTTGCACAAACACCAAAAGAAACTCTTCCACCCTGGCATGCTCATACTCCATCGTGCGACTTTTCCCTTAAGAAATGGGTAAAGTCTGAGACCTCATCATCTGTCTACCAGCAGCTCTTTTCTGCACATCGAGCTGAGAACTCCGACTTCCTGCCCGTCTACACAGACGGCTCGAAGTCTGAATCGTTCGTTGGATCTGCTGTTGTGTTCCCGGACACTATAATATCTCAGCAGATTCTTCCCGAATCCAGCATATACACTGCAGAGCTGCATGCTATAGAGTTAGCCTTGGATCACATTCGAATTTCTCAGTGCCAAAGGTCAATAATATACTCTGATTCTTTGAGTGTATTACAGGCTTTATTATCTTTGAGACGCAGCTGTCATCCAGTTCTCTCTCGGGTTCAGCAGAAGATATATTCTCTTCATAAATATAAATTTGATATTCGCTTCTGCTGGATTCCTAGCCATATTGGGATAAAGGGAAATGATTTGGCTGACACTGCAGCCAAATCAGCAGCTCCCACTAACAATCGTTGCCTGTCAGTCCCCTATACAGACTACAGGCAAATAATACGAGAAAATATATATTCCCAATGGCAAGAACTATGGCATAGAGAGAGAACAAATAAATTATACCAAATAAAGCCTCTAATACAAACATGGCAGTCCAGTCTGCGCAGGAATCGGAGCGAGGAAGTTGTTCTTGCCCGACTCCGCATAGGACACAGTCATCTGACACATTCGTTTCTGCTGAGGGCGGATGATCCTCCTATGTGCGAGCAATGCGACACCATTTTATCCGTTAAACATATTTTATGTGACTGTCCCAGTTTTAGTAATGCTCGTTTTATCGCTTTTAACCATCTGACTGAGCCTTATACACTCAGTCAGATTTTATCCGACAATGACCAAGTGTCTGCTATTTTTAGTTTCTTGAAATCAGTAAACCTTTTTAACCATATTTAAAAAATCTTTTTATTTTTACCTTGTTTACTGCTATTCGTCTTTTAAAATATATACGTGGCTTTTATACCCTGACTTAGTGACCTAATTCGTTAGGTCACTGAAAGCTTTTTATCACTTTCATGACAAGGTTTTGGCGCATTATAGCCTTAGTCGCTGATGCGCCAATAAAACTAAACTAAACTAAACCAAATTCTAGTATTACACCACAAACAAGTAACATTAATGCATTGATGGCATACCTCTTGTGATTTTAATTACCATGGGATTGTCATGGTCACACTGATGAGGCACCTGCCCACCCTCCATTGTGATTAAAATAACTATTGAATACCATAAGGATCTGGTACCATGTCACAAATAAATAACAGTATTATATATAGTAATGTTTATTTGTTCTGCACTCGGGTAACCTCTTGCAATAGCATCACAGATTAAGAGATCACAAACTTGATATCAGATCTTAAATGCTTTAACATCTTTTCATCTCCTACTGTTACCTGCTTAGTACTGCAAGCAGTACTTAGCAGGTAACTGTAGCTGAAAAAGGCTGTTTTTATGAATCTGAAAAGGTCTGTTTTTTGTAATAAACTAATTTGGTTTTCAAAATATGAAGGAAGAAAACTACTGTAGAAAAAAACTTTTTACTGATAGAAAAAATAAATTAATTAAAATTTTAATGTTTTAATAAAAAATGCAACTTTAGTTCTTTGTAATTATATGTAATATTATTTGCAATTGTATGTAATTTCAATTCTCTACTTGCAGAGGAGCACTAGATCTGCATACATGCATTAACCAAAGAATGGTTCAAATAGAGGAACCTAGCATGGTTTGGACTCAACAAAATGAAGCACCATGGTTGCCTTTGGATCCTGAAATAATTTTGCCATTGTTTTCTAAGCAGAACAGGATTCCCTTAACATTTCCTCCAAAACGTAAGTAGCATCCATTTTACATATCTGTGTTATATTAAAATGTAAAATTTCCCTCACTTCCACCTTGACAGTAATAAATTACAGCACTAATAAAATTTATCATATTTTAAAAAAAAATCTCTTGAAGGCACTAACATATTTTAAATAAAAGGCATAAAATTTATTAGCTTTGCAAATTTGTGAAAAAGGATGCATCAAAGGTTGATTTAAACTGCTAAGCCAAATAAAAGTGAAAAGATTCTGAAAATTATAATTCTTAAAGATTCAGTACACTTGCTGTAATAAGTATTAATCACCAGAAAATTATTTCCAATGAGTATTGTTTTGTGCAACATTTCTCAACCTATGGGTTGCAACCCACCAGTGAGTCAGAAATTTTGTTAAAGCACAAAAATTGCTTTATCAAATACAATATGTAATAGTAGATAAATATTTTTTGTAAATTATATTTAAAATTTGGATATGAAAAGTTGAGTGATTAAATAAAATATAAGATTTATTAATGGATAAATACTTTTTAAATACTTAATACCATACTTTGTTAATTATATTTATATATCAGATGTGAAATTTTGAGAAAATCTAAAACTGTGAATTCTGTGTCTGTAATTACAGCTTTTTAAATGATTGGTCACTTTTTTTTTTTTTTTTTTTTTTTTTTTCAGTTTAAAGTGCATCTAAATGCTGGTCTAGTGAATTTGATATTTTCCCGATTAACGTTGAAATTTGATGCCTGTCAATTTAGCATAATTATGCTACTGGTAATGAATCAAAAAAGAAGTATTAAAATTAACTCTTTACAAAAGACTAAGTCATTTCATATTTTAATATTTAACATTTATGTCTGTGATTTTATATTTTTCAAATATGAGCTAAGAAAGCAGTTAGTCTTTCTGTAAATAATACAGTATAGCTGTATTAGTTACAATAAGCATTAAAATAAGTACAAAGTTTTTAGCTTCTAGCCTTTATGACACTAAGTTCATATGACATTTACTGTGAATTGATATCAGTAAATACAAACAGTGAGATAGTAGTTGCTTGAGTGATTATATTCCAGTTACAAAAAATACAAAAAAAGAGATCATCTTGGATTTAAATAAATAACTGTGTTTTGCAATGAACATATATGAGGGATTTTTTAAAATTTCCAGCTTATCACAGAAAGAATGAAGCAACCAATAAATTCATCAACACTTGCCTTTTCTTGACCTATGGACCTAGAACTTACTATCTTGGCCCTCTCTGTCTACTCCTTTACCCCTTAAATAACATCATTATTATTATTATTATTACTAGCCATATAGTGCAAGGAAGCCTGAGGCTTATGCTGCACCAGCCAAAAAAAATTTCCGAGTTACCCTGAAAAAGAGAGAGAGAGAATCAGAAGTAGAAGGGAATCACCAAGAAAGAGAAGAATGATGATATCCAGCTCAGGAACCTGGGTGTGCCAAGCCCATACTCACCAGATGTGAGCCCCTGGGGTTGTCCCAAAACATCACCCTTTCAAATGTTTTTTCACCGCAGGAAAGTGGTAATAATTGAAAGACCATATCTAAAGGATGCGACATGCATGACAATATTTTATAAGCTAAATCACAGATTGACTCCATGGTTACCCAAGCCTTTGACTAGGAGCATTGTCATGCAAGAAGTGGATTCATCTGGAAAGGTTTTCTCATTAAATTTCAGTAGCAAGGAAGAATAATATTCACTTTTAATAGATTTACTCTTCTGAAGGTAATCAGTAAATATCGTGCCTTTGGCCCAAGAAACTGATGCCATTAACTTGGTTGCTCATGTGCCCTTCAAAATTTCTTCTGGCAAGCTGATTCTTCATCCCACTCTATAAACTCTTGTTTGGCCTCTGAATCATAATAATGAATCCAGATATCATCCGTGATCATTAATTGGCTGACAAACTTCTTTTAGTAGGAAAATTTTACAAGAATTATCTCTGCACAATTCCCCTTTGCCCTCTTGTCATTGGCCTTCCAGTATTTTGTTACTCATTCATTTAGTGTCTTTTCTATGAATTGTAATCCAATCTGACAAGCTGTATTTTCTGTGGTTGACAGGAAAAAAGCAAAGCCTGTTTGTAAGTTGTTCAAACCTGACTTCATCTTTGATGACCCTGCAACCCCTTTTCAGTTCAGCAAGCCAGTTCTTGATGGTATATGCCAGTGGCTCTTGTATGGATATGTTCTTATCTTCCATATGATTGTTGGACAGTCATTGTGTAATGTTTGCCTCATATTATCATTGATTTGCTTCCTGATGGTCCTTTCAAAAAAAAGTATTTTGTTACTGCATGGCTCTCTTCTTTCATGAAATTATTAATTTCAGTGAACATTGCCATTTTCTTTTAACCATAAAACAATAATAAAAAAGAGGTAAACTGCAGCCATTATCAACCCACTGCAGGGTGGAAGCCTCCTCGATAATTCAGGTTGACGGAAATGGACAATAATCTGCCACGCTGGTCCAGTGCGGGTTGGCAGATCGACCGTATTCGGCAGTCAGGGGCTTGAACCCTGGTCTATTCAAGGAGCATGTGCTACTGCACTCCCACTTCTGACCACTTGGCTACGGGGGCCTAATAGTATTTAAAGTATTGCTGTTCCAAATATTTAAGATATTTTTATATAAATGCCAATAATAAAATAATTTTAGTTATTTTATGACTGGCACAAAACTAATTGTATTCTTGTAGAAAATACCATACTAAATAAGCAGCAGTTATGATTCTATTTGCTCCCGTTTTTTTTTTGTTTTTTTTTTTGTTTTGTTTTTTTTTTTGTTACTATATATACTCACTGATCACTGAATTGTGACCACCTAGCTAATACAGTGTTGGGCCACCATTTGCACAGATAACAGCCACTATTCATCTGGGCATTGACTGCACTAGATGTCTGAAGACGTTCATAGGGATTGCAGCCATGCTGCCTGCAATGATTTCCACAAAATAGATGGGTGCTTATCCATATGCCTCACTTCCTATTCCAAAACATCCCACAAGTGTTCAGTTTGATTGAGTTCAGGAGAATTTGGAAGCTAATCAAGATGGGTGATATATTCACAGTATTCCTAGAACCACTCGTGCCCAATGCGGGCCAGTTGACACGGTGCAGTGTTACTTTGGAAGATCCCATTTCTGTCTGTGATAAAATGCAACATTGTCTCCTAAGAACTACCAGTAGACCTCACCAGTGAAACATTGGTTCATATGCACCAGGGATCCTAGTTCTTGCCAGCAAAACGTGCCCATGTTTAAACAACCATTGCCTGTGAACAATGCAGCATAGTCCATTATGGTTGGAGCAGCCACGATTCAGTGATCACTGAGTGTATATTCAACATAATATTATCCCTGATGTTCATTCTTTTCCTCTCCAGCCATGTTCAAGCAATTTGGAAAAAGCTTTCAAAAAGGGAAGAAGAAGAAGAAGAAAAAATCCCATGTAGTACCATTGTGAAGTTGTTGACTTCTATTTTTGAACATTGTAAATATCGTGACAGAGTGTATTTTTAAAAGCAAAGCGTGTTGATTAAAAGTTTGTTGAAATTTTTTTTATCACTTCCACACTGCATGTAGAATGGAATTTTACAGAAAAAATAATATATATATATATCCAGCAGATTTAATATATATGCAGTATCTGTGGTGTGGAAGTGGAAGGCTCCTGCAGAACCTGCAATATGGGGGAAAGGGTAAAATAGTTTCATTAATATCAGAAATAGGTAAATAGATAAAGGTAAGAATATACATCTATTTTTCTGGGGAGGGGACCCAATTTGTTAGGGGTGACCTGACTAGTTTTTATAATAGAAATAAAATTAGAATAATCATTATAAAGCCAAACTGAAGAATACTTCTCACTTTGAATACTCTAATAATTTAGAGCCAATAGAAAGTAGTAAGGCTAAAAAGTAGCACCCCAGTATGTCACTCTGGTCCCAAGGGCCTGGAGTGAAAAGGAGATATCAGGCTTAGCAGAATAAAAGAAATGGTGAGGAGGAGGAATGTTATTACTGGGGTTAAAAAAAGGAAGTTATATCAGTATAACAGTATATTGGTATACAGTCGAACTTGGTTATAACAAGCATCAAGGAACCGACAAAATGTCCTCGTTATAACCATTACTCACTATATCAGTGATGAGTTAAATCTACCTCCTATTTTTTTTTTTTTTAATTCTCAATTACTTGATAAAAAGGTAGATTCAAAAAACAAAAGAAATATTAGAAAGAAAAAATAATAGGATATTATTTTTTATTAGTATGTTATATTAATACAAATAATAGCATATTTGTGTTAATATGCTTGTATAAACTACAATACACTTAATACTAAACACGATTTCCTATTTCATCGGTGTTGTAGATGTCTTCATCATTGAAATCTTTCCTGATTTCTGCCCAAACACTGTCAATCCATTCATTTGCCATTATTGGATCTGCAGATCAAGATTCTCCATTAATTTTTGCATAAACGATGTTATCATAACAACGACGTTTATTTGCATAAATCGATCCAGCCAACCATTGTTGCATACAAAATTGTCATGTCTAAATTGTTTTGCAAATTTTGCCGCTTGAGCCTTCAAGATTGGACCACCTATTGAAAATGCAGCTCTTCTTTGTGTAGTGAACCATTGAAGCAATGCTTCATAGACGTTTGTAACCTCGCACTTTCTAATTTTTTTATTTATTTATTTATTTTATTTATTTATTTTTTTATTTTTTGGTTCTATTCTTTTCCAGTGCCAATATGTAAACATGTTTATTCTATCAAAGTGTCGATACTGTTTAAGAGGACAAAGAAAACTCTTTACACACTTCAACATTTTTTGCACCATGTTCTAACTCATGAATAATTTCGACTTTTTTTTGCAAATCGAGAGGCACTTTCTTTTGTTAGTGGACATGTTTCCGAAGGAAAGGTTCATTTCTAACTGATTTTACTTTAAAGTGACAGTAAAGTGATCTGCATACAAACAATTATCGTTTCCAAAATTCTTAGAAGTCCCGAAATAAAGTTATGGTTCAGTGAATACAAAACAATGTGTAAATAGGGTAATGTGACCATAGAAATTACAAGTGGAATAACAATGCAGTATTGTCATTAAAACCCCCGTCCCCTAATTACAAGGTTAGATCATAAACTGGCCCCTGATCCAATGCGGGTGATCATAAAAGCTAAGTTGCCCCTTTCATTTTTGTCTATTCCAAGAATTGGGATTTTTCAACTACCCGAGCAATTAAGAATGCTTGCATAGTTACCAAAATTTGTACATTATATCCATGTAGTACGCTCATTATAATAGTGAGCGATTGTATGGGAATACACGTAAATTAAAATCATTATGCCGTTTTGAGATCATTACAGCCATGATCTCGTTATTTCCGTGCTCATTATAACCAAATTTGACTGCATATCCTTTAGGCTTTGGGATTTAATAAAGTAAACTTATCAACCAGAACAGTGTTCCAGCTCATTTTGAGCACCGGTAATCATGCTGTTACTGAAGTTGGGGTCTATAAAGGACATAACACTTGGAGATACTTAAAATAAAGTTGTTCTGTTATAGTGGCATTCAGTATGGTAATTTAATACCACATAGTGACATTCTATATGGTAATTTTATTTGTTTTAATTGTATTCGGGTTAATTTATTAGTTGTCATTGGTATTATAAACAGCTGTCTCCAAATATATTTGGGGAACTTAAATTTTGTAATAAAAAAATAACAGGAAGTACAAATATGCTTTGTGAACAAAATAAAAGGCTGAAATGAAAACTTTTGGCCAAACATTGTTTATAAATCGAATAACTAACATCATTACTGACAGTTTGGTATGCATACAACTGTTTATTTCCTTTACTCAAAAACATTGAATTGGGCACGAAGTACACTTGCACATATTCATGTAACTTTTTAACCACGAATGTCGGACCGATAAAGGGACTGTTCAACATGACTGTCACCAGCTTTGGTTTGTATTATAAATGGTATCTATCTGATAAATAATAACAATGTACTACTGTCACATAACAAATCCTGGGAATAGTGCAACATTTTTTTATTGTTCTTATGTATCTCTTAGTTTAGTGTAGTATTTTTAATTTAAGCTAAAATCATGCCTAAGACCAAAGCAGAAACTCAAAAGTAATGGAAATGCTTTGGCTAAAGAGAGGGCTGAGAAGGAAAGTTCTACGAATTTCACTGCTTCAGAGGTTGAAGAACAGGGTAGATGTCCTCAGTGGAATTAAAAACAAGGAATCTATCAATGACTAAGCTGCTCGGCTCAGTTCTGAAACCTACACTGTTGCATGAGACAGTACAGCAGAAAGCACTGTTTGAACAGGAAGTAACTGAAGGGCAATCAAAAGAACAAATGAGTAATTATAGACCTGTGAGCTTGACTTCTCTTCCCAGAAAAATAATGGAATCAATGGTTTAAGAAGTAATGCAGGATCATCTTGACAGGAATGCAGTTATACTACAATCAGCATGGATTTGTTAAGGGGGCGATCTTGTCTGACCAGTCTGATTAGCTACTGTGATGCAATAACAAAGGAACTGGATACAAAAAAATAGTTTCCATATCATATATACAGTGAAAACTCTGTAGCTGACACCACTGGAGCAGAAGAAAGTGTCCACTGTAGGGAGGTGTCTGCCTTGCTGAGCTCAGTTTACGTGTGTTCAGTTTCAATAATTCAGGAAAATGAAATTCACTGTAACTGGTTGTTTAACACAGACTTTTTTATTGCTTATCATTATACATTTGTGTTTAAATTAACTTTTAATAAATAACAAACTTATTTGGGTTATTTATTATTTATTATAAAACATCATTAACTTTTAGCAAAATATTAATATAAATTGCTTTGTTTAGAGTACAGGCTGGCCTCAATTAATGCGATTAATTCATCCCATGAGCGCATCGCGCGAAACGGAAACGCGTTAATCGAATATAATAATCAATAGGAAAAATTAAAATTGGTCCTTGACCTTCTGCAATGTCTATAAGGAATTTTAAAAATACCTTTTAAATAACTTTTCAACTGTATAATGTAAAATATAATGAAAATAATTATGGAATTAAATGTTTATTGCATAAAATAGAGGTTCCCAAACTGTGCGCTGCAGAATATTTTAAATTTTCAAGGGAAACACAGCGATACTCGACATCTGTCGGACACCCCACGAACTACTAACTGAAGGTAGTTCACAGTTTCAACATTTCTTATTAAGTTGTTTGGACCTAACTACTAAACGGAACTGTTGGGTATTTCTTTTGGTCTGGGTGCACCGTGAAAAAATTACTGAGACACTAAGGGCACCATGAACCGAGAAAGTTTGGGAACCTCTGACATAAAATACACAATGAATAAATGACTGTTGCGGAAATATTTGAACAGTGTTTGTTGACTTTCTCTTTTCGTCAATCAATTTCCGATAGCCGACAACAATCTTCACTAGGCCCTGGCCAAATAAATATCGCAGAGAACCTCAAACCTTTTGTTTGAGGTTCTCTGTGATCCAAAAAATTTCATCTAGTTCTTTTACCGTTATCTCCTTCTTGGTAACATTTTCATCTGGCTCATTTAAAAATTTGAATTTTTAAATGCAAGTCTGCATTGACTATTAGTGGGAGACAAACAAGTAACACGTTTTCTTCCGATGGTTGATGGAACACACCGAGGCAGGCAGCAGGCAAACATTTGTTTATTGCCCATCCAACGCGTGGTAAGCTTAATACACAATTCAATTCTTTTTAAACTATTGCATAAAAAAAAGATCGCGTTAACTGGAAAAGCGGAAATTTGCATTGTGTAAAGTGAAATGTGGTATAATTTTTTCAAATAGCGGTAACTGAAACACGCGTTAATCGAACTCGCATTATTATTATTAGCTATATGGTGCAAGGAAGCCTGAGGCTTATGGTGCACCAGCCCAAAAAATAAAAAAATCCCGAATTACCCTGAGAGAGAGCGAGAAAAGTAGAAGGGAATCACCAAGAAAGAGAAGAATGATGATATCCAACTCAGGACCCTGGGTGTGCCAAGCCCATACTCACCAGATGTGAGCCCCCGGTTATATGCAAGGCCTGGCTGTATTTTATTTTGACAATTTCATTTTCATTGTGGATAATAAGATCACTCACTAGTTTTACTCCATAGTCATTGTTTTTGCTCACAAAAAATTCTTTTATTGTGTTTAGGTAATTAATATTTTTCACCTCACATTCTTTTAATTTGGGGTCACACTGTTCATGCTTTTCAGGTTCTTCATCTTCCTCTTCCTCCATAAGTTCTTCATTGTTCATAAATTCATTTACAATGTCTTTTACTTCTGCATTTATGCCTTCCACCACTACATTAGAGTTTATAGAACGTATTCATCACTGCTCAGTGAAGAATTTCCTAGTATCCATAGAGCCATTAGGTACAGATGCATCAGCTACAATCTGAAGTCACCAGCACACTGACTAACACTCAAATCAAATCCTGCTTTGTGGAAGCAGTTTTTAATTGTAGAGTGGCTCACTGCATTCCATGTTGTACTAATCCAGGTTATAGCTTGTAGTACAACTGTATGTTTGCAAAATTTCGAACAACTTTTTTCTTCATCCAGTTTTGAAATCAAGTGTTTAAGTGAGTATGAAATCAAGTGAGTATGAAACATTTGTCGATATTTCACCTTAAAATTTGCAATTATTTCTTGATCTATTGGTTGAGAAGTGGGTGTGGCGTGGGAGGAGAGCACTCTGTTCCAACATTATTCAATTTAATGTGTGGGTGAGATGTGGTATTATTAAGAAATAAAATAACTTATTTATTATGGCAAATCATTCTTTTATCCAACGATAAGCCATTCTGTCATTATCTCCATATTCATCCAAGCATTATTGTTTGATTTCCAATGTACATTGAGTTTGCTTAATCCAAACCTTTAAAACACCTTGCTTTCATAGATTTGCCTATTTAAAAAAAAAAAAAAAAAAAAAAAGAGATATTTCATCAGTGTTCTGTCATGCTTGTAAACACGAAGTGGCAAAGGAGTGTCTAACTTTAAAAGTACAGTTAGACACTCCTTTGCCACTTTACCTCCAGCATGTTTCCCCTCTAAACATGCTGGTTGTTTTATCTGGAACTGCACAAAAAGAAAGATCCCATTTTCATCAGCATTCAGTATGTTTTCCGGTGAGTATGCAACAAGTATTAACAGTAGCCTTTTTTTTTTTCAACTCGGCGTCGGTTTCCAAATTTAACATCAGTAGACTCCCCACAAATTGCTTTGAAGGAAATATTTTCACGTTTGTGGAGCTTACCAGCCATTAGATGCTTTAAAATCAATGGTGCCAATTTTTTTAGTAATTTCTAAAGCTTTGGTTTGAATTATAGGCCCAGAGATGGGAACATTTTGACTGCATACCTGACTAAACCACTCAAAAGTCAATTTATCTGTCAAAGCACCTTTTGCCATGAGAAAATGTATGGTATACTGCTTTCCATTTTCCTTCCACTATTTTAACAAAATTCCTTCATTTTTAATAATTGCTGTTGCTGAAGTCTTTCCAGTTTTAAAATTATCAGCTAACTTACAAACTCCACACTTTTCATTTCTACATTTTCTTTCAGAGTTAACTGTTTTTGAGACATATTGTAGTACAGTACGAGAATATAAATTCTTACTTGGGCCTGAAACTGCACAGTTTCACAATTGTCCAGATTCTGTCCACTTGAAATTTACTACTACAGTACTGTAAACAACCACACACCCTAAATAAACAAAACTGAACCTTAAAGAAGAGATAGATGGTAGTGCTAGATATGCAAGTCGGTTTATTTTAATTTTGAAGATCTAGACATATGTTTAGTGGCGATAGACTACAGAGCAGTTTCAATCAAAATGTCCAATTAAGTTGGATTGACAGTTTTATTAACATAGCATGCATTTGTAGAGGACTCTAATACATTTGCTATTAGAGTCTGTTTGTAGGGTGTTGATTTTTTTTAAAGAAATTTATTGTACAGTACTGTATTGTAACTGTATTCACACTGAAACACTCCCCATCCTCTCTCAGGTTTACAATTATATTTCTAAGTGAGATGCGTGCCAGTGGAACTGCTTCAAACATTCAAAATGAAGTTTGTAAATTCTATATCAGCCGTGGTGAGCATATTAACAACATATTCTGCAATCTACTCCCGAAATAATTTGTGGCTATCAGAAGTTTAATTAGTGTCACTTTTTACTATAATGACCTTGACATTCACTTGCCTTCGTGGGTAAATGAAGACCTATGAAAACTTGTATGCGTGTGTTGCCAGCAGCGAACATGTTCATCCAAAACATTACCTTTGAAAAAATCCGTCTTCCCGAGGGACGTTGAAAAATCAAAAGGAACAGCTATCGAAGTGTCCACTTTAGAGAGGTCGCTTAAAATGAATTTCAAATACTTATGGCTGGGACCCAAGACAGTGTACACAACAAGTGGTGTCTACTTTAGAGAAGTAGGTGTCTGTTAAAGGAGGTTTCACTTCAGTACAGCTTTTGATACTGTTCCACATGAAAGGATTGATTGCTTCTGCAGGGATGGGATACACTTAAATAGAAAGGGGTGCAAGAATATTTGCTGATGCTATCGAGGCAGTGTTAGGTTGGTCGGAAAACTGCTAGCTTGGGGGGATACAAAGACGAATAGATTAACAGTAGCCACTGGCAGAGGTGAAAGAGATTCTTGCACTGCTTCTATTGGAATGAGCAGAAGCCTGAAAAACAAGATTCAGGATATTTCAGAGACTGCTGGGAGTCATTGCGGTACAAGTAAACACATGGGTTGTGTTAGGGTAGCTAAGAATAGAAATAGGTGCATGTATACTTGCGTGTACACCAATGCTAGGAGTTTAGTAAATAAATTTGATGAATTTGAGGTATTGCTCAAAACATCAAAGGCAGATATTGTTGGGATATCAGAGACTTGGTGTCACACAGATATAAGGAATGCAGAACTGGAATTTGGGGAGTACAACGTCTACAGAAAGGATAGACTGGATAGGAAGGGAGGATGGGTTATGCTATTAGTTAAGAAATACATAAAATCCAAGGAAGTGAAGCCAGTGGACATCGCTGGACAGTGCAGTGTCGAGTCAGTTTGGTGTGACATAAGCATTGGGAGATCAAAATTGAGAGTAGGAGTGTACTATAGGCCTAATGACTCTGATGAGTATAATAAGAAACTGTACAGGGAAATAGAGTGGGCCAGTAAATCAGAGAGTCTTATAATGGGAGATTTCAATTTCCCAGATATTGACTGGAGTTTGGGGGCTGGTCACTCACACACTAGCAAGGCTTTTGTGGATTTATTGGATGATTGCTTTCTACATCAGCATGTTCGGAAGGCAACTAGAGGGAGGAATACTCTTGATTGGATTATCAGCAGTGATTCTTCATGCATTAAGAATCTGCAGATAAATGAACCACTAGGTGGCAGTGATCACAGTGTGCTGAAGTGGGATTTACTGAGAGAGGTAACTACCATTAGGGGTAAAGGGAAGGGTTATTGCTTCCGTAAAGGCGACTACGATGGATTGAGACAGTATTTAAATTCTATACAGTGGGACCAACTGATGATGTTACCAATAGCAAATTCAAAATGGGAAGCATTCAAAGAACTTACCTTGGAAGCTACTAGGCTTTACATACCAACTAAGAAATATTGTTCAAGGTTTAGGACTAAATGGATGTCAGATGAACTGATGAGGCATATGGCAGAGAAGAAACATGCATGGGATACATACAAATTAACACATGACACAGAAGCCTATGATAGATACAAGTTGATCTGTAACCAAGTTACAAAGGAGGTTAGGCAGGCAAAGGCAGAGTACGAGAAATCTTTGGCAAGGGATGCAAAGAAAAACAGCAAAGAGTTCTTTACTTATGTAAACTCTAGAAGTAAGGGGATGAATCAGATTGGTCCACTTGATATCGATGGGTCAACTGTTGATGATCCTGCTCAGGTAGCTAACAAACTAAATGAATATTTTGCATCAACATTCACACATGAGGAGTTATTTAGCGAGGGGAAAGCCAGAGGTGTATGCAACTCTAGCAGTAAGCCAGAGAATCTTGAAATAACTGCGAGTAAAGTGGAGGAGAAACTGTTGAAGATAAACACAAGAAAGGCACCCGGGGTGGATGGGATCTATCCAGTTATATTAAAGGAGGCAGCAGAGGAAGTAAGCAAACCATTAGCCATAATTATGAGAGCTTCCTTGGACTCAGGGGAGGTACCCGCAGACTGGAGATGTGCAAATGTGACCCCAATTCACAAAGGAGGATCAAAGGCTGACACAAGCAATTATAGACCTGTGAGTTTAACTTCTGTTCCAGGAAAATTAATGGAGGCACTGGTTAAAGAAGCACTGCAGGATCATTTAGACAAGACTTCAGTTATAGCTCGGACACAGCATGGTTTTGTTAAGGGGAAGTCTTGCCTGACCAATTTGATTGGATACTATGATGCAGTCACAAAAGAACTGGATGCAGGGAATAACTTTGATATTATATACTTGGATCTTAGAAAGGCTTTTGATACTGTTGCACATGGAAGACTGCTGCACAAATTGGAGCAGGAGGCAAATTGCTGCTGTCGATAAAGGGGTGGCTGAGGGGGAGAAGACAGAGAGTGGTAATCAATGGACACTGCCATCGTGGACTAATGTTATTAGTGGAGTCCCTCAGGGCTCAGTGTTGGGTCCATTATTGTTTTCTGTATTCATAAATGATATTGATGATGGTATATCAAGCTTAATGTCAAAGTTTGCAGACGATACAAAGGTATGCAGGGTTGTCAAGGACACTACTGACACTATGCTGCTGCAACAGGATCTAGAAAGGTTGAGCAGATGGGCTGAGAGGTGGCAAATGAAGTTTAACATTGACAAATGTAAAGTACTACACATGGAAACAGCAACCCCAGAGCAACGTATCAACTCTGTGGTACTACACTGACAGTGGTAGAGAAAGGGACCTGGGGGTGGTTGTGCAGGCAGATATGAAGTTCTCTGAGCAGTGCAGGCGGGCTGCAAGAGTAGCTCATGTTGTCTTGTCAATGATATACAGTTATTTTTCTTGCAGGGATAGGGATGTGATTATAAACTTTTATAAGGCATTGGTCAGGCCACACCTTGAGTACTGTATACAGGTCTGGAGGCCTCATTTTAAGAAAGATGTAGAGCTGCTGGAACAAGTACAGAGAAGGGCAGCAAGATTAGTAAATGGAACAAAGGGGGGCTCTTACAAAGAAAGGCTTAAGTTTTGCAAATTACAGTGTCTGGAGACTAGGCACCAGCGAGGTGATCTGATAGAGGTATATAAAGCATTGAATGGTTTGAGCATGCTCAATGCTGATGGGATTCTTCCTCTCGCTCAGAATAATCACCTGAGAGGGCATAAATTCAAATTGAGGAAAGACAGATGTAGGATAGAGGTGCGGAAATTTGCCTTTAGCCAGCGATGGTTGGTTGGTGGAACAGACTTTTATCCCTTGTCGTGGAAGTTGATAGCCTAAATAAGTTTAAGGCTCAGCTGGACAGGTATTTTGAACGAACAGAGGGGTGAAGTGGAAGTGGTTGTTTTTTTTTTTTTTTTTTTTGGCTGATGCTGCATAAGCTTGCTTTCTTGCATCAAATGCCTCTGCTAATGCTAATGCTAAAGACTGCTGTACAAATTTTAGCAGTGGAGATTTCAGGAAAGTTACTGCTGTGGCCAAAGGAGTGCTTGAGTTGTCCATGAACAGAACATTAATAACCAGAAGATGGTTATTAATGGGCTCTACTCTTGGACTACAACTATGAACACAGTAAACCATGAAAGACTCCTCTAAGGTTAGTGGAGCCACTTGAGGTTCAGTGTTGCACCTTCATATTGTTTTCAATATTTCTTAACAATACTGATGAAGACATAATTGTTGTTCTTGTTATTCGGTTTAATGACACAAGGGCTGCTAAGGCCAAATTGTGTCTGTTCATCGTTAATTCACAAAAAGCATATTGTTAGAGAGTTTAAATTATATGCTTCTGTACAAGCCAATATGGTTTAGATATAAAAGTTCTTCAATGTTTGCTTCATTTCCTAAGAAATGACATAAATCAGGTGATATATTCAACGTGGAGAGTGACTGAAAAGTGTTTGACCGGATGGTTGAATGTAAAGGACAATCAACCAGAAAATGACGGACCATAAATTGCTTCTCATAGGATGAGCACTGTGGTGGGTTTCCTCCCAATAATAGAAAGAGATGAGTGTGTCCAACTCTGAATCTTGACAGTACCAATTCCTCTCTTCTGTTTTGTCGGAAGCCAGAGGATGAAGGCATAACAAGTTTAACATTTAAGTTTGCTAGTGATACAAAGGTCAACCAGGGTGGTTAATGATGGGAATCAGGGTATGCTACTGCAAAAAACTGAGAGAAATTAGACAGATGGGTTTAATGTTGATAAATGCAAGGTACTGCATATGAATAGCAGTTATCCAAAAGTAGCATATTAGTTAAATAATAATGAAGAAGACCTAGCAATAATTGAACAGTCTCACATGAAGCTTTCTGGGCAATACAGATGGGTAGCTTGGAGAGCTCATGAAGAGTTCTGTCAATGATATACAAGAATTTTTCCAATAGGGACAAGGAGGTGATTATCCTGTTGTATAAGAAAATGGTTAGGCTCTAGCTTGAGCACTGCACACTGCTCTGGAAGCCTCATTTTAGGAAGGATATAGGTATGTTGGAATGGGTGCAGAGAAGACCAACAATATAAGTCAGAGATACAAGGAGGTACTCTTACCAAAAAAGACTTCAGTTCTCAAATTGCACTGTCTGAAAACTAGGCACCAGTGAGAGGACTGGATTGAAGTGTTTAAGGCTTTAAATTAGTTGACTAAACTAAATTTTGACGTTGTAGAGCGGATATCATCTTTTAAGGGCACAAAAGGTGATATAGTTTTGGCACTAATGATATTAAGAGTAGGAGACCGGCGGAATTACTTAGCAAGTACAGGTCACTGTTGAAAAAAAGCCGTGAATTAGGGTTGAATTTGAAAGTGTCTGCAATTCTGCCCAGATAGGAGGGAGTATATGATGAGAGCCTTGTCGATCAATTCGGCCCTGGAGGGATTGTGCAAGACTCAAGGGGTAGAATTTTTTTCAGCCTGGACTGTACTTGTTAACAGGAGAGATTGCTTCTACAGGGATGGGATACACTTAAATAGAAAGGGTGCAAGAATTTTTGCTGATGCCGTCGAGGCAGTGTTAGGTGGGTCGGAAAACTGCTAGTTGGGGGGGGATACAAGGACTAACAGATTAACAGTAGCCACTGGCAGAGGTGGAAGTGATTCTTGCACTGCTTCTATTGAAATGAGCAGAAGCCTGAAAAACAAGATGCAGGATATTTCAGAGACTGCTGGGAGTCATTGCAGTACAAGTAAACACATGGGTTGTGTTAGGGTAGCTAAGAATAAAAACAGGTGCATGTATACCTGCGTGTACACCAGTGCTAGGAGTTTGGTAAATAAATTTGATGAATTTGAGGTATTGCTCAAAACATCAAAGGCAGATATTGTTGGGATATCAGAGACGTGGTGTCACACAGATATAAGTAATGCGGAACTGGAATTTGGGGAATACAATGTGTATAGAAAGGATAGACAGGACAGGAGGGGAGGAGGGGTTATGCTATTAGTTAAGAAACACATAAAGTCCAAGGAAGTGAAGCCAGTCGACATCGATGGACAGGGCAGTGTCGAGTCAGTTTGGTGTGACATAAGCATAAGGAAATCAAAATTGAGAGTAGGAGTGTGCTATAGGCTTAATGACTCTGATGAGTATAATAAGATATTGTACAGGGAAATAGAGTGGGCCAGTAAATCAGAGAGTCTTATAATGGGAGATTTCAATTTCCCAGATATTGACTGGAGTTTTGGGGCTGGTCACTCACACACTAGCAAGGCTTTTGTGGATTTATTGGATGATTGCTTTCTACATCAGCATGTTCGGAAGGCAACTAGAGGGAGGAATACTCTTGATTGGATTATCAGCAGTGATTCTTCATGCATTAAGAATCTGCAGATAAATGAACCACTAGGTGGCAGTGATCACAGTGTGCTGAAGTGGGATTTACTGAGAGAGGTAACTACCATTAGGGGTAAAGGGAAGGGTTATTGCTTCCGTAAAGGCGACTACGATGGATTGAGACAGTATTTAAATTCTATACAGTGGGACCAACTGATGATGTTACCAACAGCAAATTCAAAATGGGAAGCATTCAAAGAACTTACCTTGGAAGCTACTAGGCTTTACATACCAACTAAGAAATATTGTTCAAGGTTTAGGACTAAATGGATGTCAGATGAACTGATGAGGCATATGGCAGAGAAGAAACATGCATGGGATACATACAAATTAACACATGACACAGAAGCCTATGATAGATACAAGTTGATCTGTAACCAAGTTACAAAGGAGGTTAGGCAGGCGAAGGCAGAGTACGAGAAATCTTTGGCAAGGGATGCAAAGAAAAACAGCAAAGAGTTCTTTACTTATGTAAACTCTAGAAGTAAGGGGATGAATCAGATTGGTCCACTTGATATCGATGGGTCAACTGTTGATGATCCTGCTCAGGTAGCTAACAAACTAAATGAATATTTTGCATCAACATTCACACATGAGGAGTTATTTAGCGAGGGGAAAGCCAGAGGTGTATGCAACTCTAGCAGTAAGCCAGAGAATCTTGAAATAACTGCGAGTAAAGTGGAGGAGAAACTGTTGAAGATAAACACAAGAAAGGCACCCGGGGTGGATGGGATCTATCCAGTTATATTAAAGGAGGCAGCAGAGGAAGTAAGCAAACCATTAGCCATAATTATGAGAGCTTCCTTGGACTCAGGGGAGGTACCCGCAGACTGGAGATGTGCAAATGTGACCCCAATTCACAAAGGAGGATCAAAGGCTGACACAAGCAATTATAGACCTGTGAGTTTAACTTCTGTTCCAGGAAAATTAATGGAGGCACTGGTTAAAGAAGCACTGCAGGATCATCTAGACAAGAATTCAGTTATAGCTCAGACGCAGCATGGTTTTGTTAAGGGCAGGTCTTGCCTGACCAATTTGATTGGATACTATGATGTAGTCACAAAAGAACTGGATGCAGGGAATAACTTTGATATTATATATTTGGATCTTAGAAAGGCTTTTGATACTGTTGCACATGGAAGACTGCTGCACAAATTGGAGCAGTGTGGCATTGGAGGCAAATTGCTGCTATGGATAAGGGGATGGTTGAGTGGCAGAAGACAGAGAGTGGTAATCAATGGACACTGCTCAACGTGGACTAATGTTATTAGTGGAGTTCCTCAGGGTTCAGTGTTGGGTCCGTTGTTGTTTTCGGTGTTTATGAATGATATTGATGATGGGATATCAAGTTTAATGTCCAAGTTTGCAGATGATACAAAGGTTGGCAGGGTTGTTAAGGACACTACTGACGCTATGCTGCTGCAACAGGATCTGGAAAGGTTGAACAGATGGGCTGAGAGGTGGCAAATAAAGTTTAACATTGACAAATGTAAAGTACTACGTATGGGAAACAGTAACCCCAGAGCAATGTATCAACTCTGCGTTACTACACTGACAGTTTTTTTTTTTTTTTTTTTTTTTTTTTGATTTGGTAGTTGTTGGCGCATCGGCTTCTGTGGCCATATTGCACCTCCCAAAGTTTTTGCAGTACTTTGATCCAAGCCCGAGGCGGGAATCGAACCCGCGACCTTTGGGTTGCCGGGCAGGTACTTTACCCACTCGGCTAGCCCGGTCGGCTACACACTGACAGTGGTGGAGAATGAAAAGGAGCTGGGGGTAATTGTGCAGGCAGATATGAAGTTCTCTGAGCAGTGCAGACGAGCTGAAAGAGTAGCTCATGGTGTCTTGTCAATGATATACAGGAATTTTTCTAGCAGGGATAAGGAGGTGATTATTCCCTTGTATAAGGCAATGGTTAGGCCACATCTTGAGTACTGTATACAGGTCTGAGGCCTCATTTCAAGAAGGATGTAGAGCTGCTGGAACGGGTACAGAGAAGGGCAACAAGATTAGTGAATGGAACAAAGGGTTGCTCTTATGAAGAAAGGCTTAAGTTTTGCAAATTACAGAGTCTGGAGACTAGGCACCGGCGAGGTGATCTGATAGAGGTGTATAAGGCTTTGAATGGTTTGAGCATGCTCAATGCCAATGGGATTCTTCATCTTGCTCAGAATAATCAGCTCAGAGGGCATAAATTCAAATTCAGGAAGGACGGATGTCGGATAGATGTGCGGCAATTTGCCTTTGGCCAGCGGGTGGTTGGTTGGTGGAACCGACTTCCATCACTTGTTGTTGAAGTTGATAGCCTAAACAAATTTAAAGCTCAACTGGACAGGTATTTCGAACGAACGGAGGGGTAAAATGGGAGTGGTGTGTGTTTTTTTTTTTTTTTTTTTTTTGGCTGATGCTGAATAAGCTGGCTTTCTTGCATCATATGCCTCTACTAATGCTAATGCTAATAAATGCCGGTGGCAATCTTACTCTTTCTTGAATGACACACAGGAGATTTAAATTAAAAAGGTATAGTCATGGGCATGGGTGCCAGCAGGATATTTTGCAAGTTGAGAATACATTTTTTGTTCACCAAATTTTCAAATACATGCAATATCTTGATTAAGTAAAGTTTAACTGATTTATATGTACAGCCGAGCAAAGTACTGCGCATCAGACAGAGTGAGAGAGAAAAAAGGCACGAAATTTCATCATTGGCAATGAAGATTTAATGACGTAACTATATCAGAATTCGCTGAGAAGATTGCAATTTTTATTAAAGATAATGGCGAAAATTAACTGGACCTAATTCTGTTTTGCAAGAGTTATTTTAATTTTGTTCTTGTTTTGATAAATTATTTGAATTAATACTTTTTTGTAGAATTTGTATTGTTTTAATATTTCAATAAATTAATGAAAATATTAAAAATTGTGTATTATTTCGAAAACCGTGCTTCCAGAGCTACTGGTCATGGAATAGATGTGCAAAAATTCTTCAGACAGAAGGTAATTGATTGTTGAACATTTACCATCTGATGATGTGGATAGTTTAAATAAATTAAGAAAGTATTACACAAAATTGAGGGATCCAACAGTCACTCCACAGTTATTGAGGAGATGGGCAAATGATACGGGTGCGTTTTTTTTTTTTTTTTTTTTTCTCTCATAAAGTTGCATCATTTTCTAAAGAATAGCTGAAGAGTACTAAAGAATAACGAATGTCATTCAATTTCATTCAGGAATTGACACACGCTAACAGATGGATCCGTACAATTTTGATGGCATGGAATTTATTTCTGCCTATTTTCAATTAGCATTAGTAGAGGCATTTGATGCAAGAAAGCAAGCTTATGCAGCATCAGGCAAAAAAAAAAAAAAAAAAAACCCACTTCCACTTCACCCCTCTGTTCGTTCAAAATACCTGTCCAGCTGAGCCTTAAACTTATTTAGGCTATCAACCTCCACTACAAGGGATGGAAGTCTGTTCCACCAACCAACCACCCGCTGGCTAAAGGCAAATTTCCGCACGTCTATCCTACATCTGTCTTTCCTCAGTTTGAATTTATGCCCTCTCAGGTGATTATTCTGAGCTAGAGGAAGAATCCCATCAGCATTGAGCATGCTCAAACCATTCAAGGCTTTATACACCTCTATCTGACAAAGACCAATAGAGAAGACCAACTGACAAAGACCAATAGATTGACAGTAGCCACTGGCAGAGGTGAAAGAGATTCTTGCACTGCTTCTATTAGAATGAGCAGAAGCCTGAAAAACAAGATGCATGGTATTTCAGAGACTGCTGGGAGCCATTGCGGTACAAGTAAACACATGGGTCGTGTTAGGGTAGCTAAGAATAGAAACAAGTGCAGGTATACTTGCGTGTACACCAATGCTAAGAGTTTAGTAAATAAATTTGATGAATTTGAGGTATTGCTCAAAACATCAAAGGCAGATATTGTTGGGATATCAGAGACGTGGTGTCACACAGATATAAGGGATGCAGAACTGCAATTTGGGGAGTACAACGTCTACAGAAAGGATAGACAGGATAGGAAGGGGGGAGGGATTATGCTATTAGTTAAGAAACACATAAAAACCAAGGAAGTGAAGCCAGTCGACATCGCTGGACAGTGCAGTGTTGAGTCAGTTTGGTGTGACATAAGCATTGGGAGATAAAAATTGAGAGTAGGAGTGTGCTATAGGCCTAATGACTCTGATGAGTATAATAAGAAACTGTACAGGGAAATAGAGTGGGCCAGTAAATCAGAGACATGTGGACATGTGTATATGTAATGGGCGGCACCTAGAACGTCTGTTCAACTCCGCCTCGTGTCTCTGTGAAGAACAGTATCACTACAAATGGGCCAGATATGTGTGTGACGTACGTTTGTGTGTTTTATGTGTGTGTTCTGTTGTTATGTTCTGGCCACTTGGCTACCCAGAAGCATCAGTCGCCTGGACAGATGATTCTGGGTACTCGTCCACACCACGGGAAGGTGGGCCAGTTCCAGTAGAGCACGTAACGCCTCAAAAGAGACTCTGACCCACCTGATGTTGCCAAAAGGTGGGCCAGATTCCTCCGGGGGCCCATTCCAGAGGAAAAAGAAAGGAGCGAGAGAGGGGAAAAAAATAATAATAATATTAATAAAATAAAATGAAAAAAAAAAATAAAATAATAATAAAATTTAAAAAATAATAATAAATAATAAAAAATAAATAAATTTTAATTGTAATAAAGAAGGAGAGAAAAAAAAAAAAAAAAGAGAGAAGAAAGAAGAAAGAAAAAAAAAAAGAGAGAAGAAAGAAAAAAAAAAAGAAGAAAAAAAAAAGAAAAAGAGAGAAGAAAGAAGAAAGAAAAAAAAAAAAGAGAGAAGAAAGAAAAAAAAAAGAAGAAAAAAAAAAGAAAAAGAAAATAATAATGATAATAATAAAGTAAACACAACCCGTGGTGCTGGTAAAAAAAAAAAAAAAAAAAGGACACGTGATAATAAAAAAAATAATAATAATAAATAAATAAAAGAATAAAATAAAATAATAATAAACTAATAGTAAAAAAAAAAAAAAAAAAACAGACACACACAGACTGGTGCTGGTGAGAGAAGAAAAAAAAAAAAAAAAAAAAGGTAGTCTTCAATAAATACTCTTGTATCCAGAATAATTCAGATGTGGAATGATGACCTTTAGGATCGGTGCAGTGACAATTCATGCAGACATGAACCATAGAAGAAAACTATTGTCCCGCTTGCTTACACAGTTGTATTTGGTGGATTGTTCTGGTGCGCTGATCTGGCGTTGATTCTTTTTCTGCGAGCAAACACCTCGGAGGCAAAGTTCTGAAGTGCTGAGAGATTATTCTTATTATGCAGAAGCATTTCCTCATTCCCCGGAGAGAGATCTGGAACGTCAGTTCGGAGCTTCACCCTAAGATCGTCGTAGATTGCACAGTTATAGAGCAGGTGACTCCAATCTTCTGTATTCCCGCAGCTGCAGAGATCAGTGTGATGCAAGCGAAACTGAAAGAGTTTTTGATTGAGAGAGCCATGTCCTGTTATCAGAAAGGAAGTTTGCATAGTTAAAGAGCACCAAGTTTTAACTGATTTAGAGAGTAAGAAGGTCACATCAGGCAGAAATTTTCTTGTCGTCATTCCAAGTGTGGTGGTGTCCCATCTGGTCTGCCAGATGCTAATCAGCTCGTTAAACCATCTGGATTTCTCTTTTTTAGGATCTTCATTTAAATTTAGCTGGATTCCAAGTAATTCTGAAGGTATTTGTTTTTTGTGTCGAAAGCAGAGGCCACGGTAGATGACAAATAGATCCAATGGGAGGGACCCCGCAATAACTTGCACTGCAGCGGTGGAAACTGTTCTACAGACTGTGAGAATAGAGAGGAGCATGCTCCGCTGGATGGAATTCAGTTTTAACCTCATTTTGGAATTAGTGGCACGATGAAACCAAGCTCCTGCTGCATAAGTGACTATGGGCAGGAAAACAGCATTATAGTAGAGAAAGAGTGACTTCCTAGAGAGACTCCACTCCCCTCTGGAAATTCGAATAATTGACCCTGTGAACTTTTTGATTTTGGTACATAAATGAATCAGATGAGGATAGAAGGAAAGCTTATGGTCAATAATGACCCCAAGGAGTTTTGCTTCAGTGACTATAGGAAGCCGCTTGCCAAAAATTTTGACTTGGGGAGGCCGCCTGAGATCTAACTTGGATTTAAAAAGCATCATTTTTGTTTTCGATGGATTAATTTTAAGTTTGTTAGCCAATGACCAGGTGGAAAGGTCAGTTAAAATCTGGTTTGCATTCACCTCCAACACTGCACGAGAACTGCCTGAGACCACAATTGTCAGATCATCGGCGAAAGCAAAAATTTTGCAATTCTGGAGAGAGTGGCCCAGCCAGTCTTGAAGCACAATGTTCCAGATAAGGGGCCCCAGGACTGAACCTTGGGGACACCCTCGAAAAACCTTCCTAGAGACTTGGAGGAATTTGGATTTGACAATTATTGAGCGGTCAGAGAAATAGTTTTGAAATAATTTGTACATATGAAAGGAGCATCTGGCAGACCGGAGACGTTCAAGAGCGCTGTCCCACCAGACAGTGTCAAAGGCACCCTCGAAGTCGACCATAATAAAAATAAAATAAATTTTCTGTTTATACTCCGGCACGACAACCAAGTCAGTAGAGTTTACAATAAATCGTCAATACAAATATTTATCGTATTTAGTAGTCACGGGCTTGAACCCCGGTCACTCAAGGAACGCGTGCTATGCACTCTCGCTCCTGACCACTGGGCTACGTCAGGCCTAATAGCTAGTTCAAACTTGGATTTAGAATTTATAATGTGCCAGACAAAGTCAGACAAGGCCTCCTCGCAAGAATGACCTGGGGTGAAGCCATATTGACAGGGAGAAAAGAGATTTTGTTCTTGAAACAGAGCTGTTAGTTGAAGAGCCATAAGCCGCTCCAAGATCTTCCCTAGGTTACCAAGCAGCGCAATTGGTCTGTAGGCACGTGGATTTGAGGCAGGCTTATCTGGCTTTTTGATAAGACGGAGCAAAGAAACCTTCCAAACAGAAGGAAAGATGCCTTCCATGAGGCATTTATTGAAGAGCAAGAGCAAGTAGAGAGGTCTTAATTTTAACAGCCGGAGAATGAACACATACTCAATCATATCCATTCCCGGACACTTCTTCACATTGATCGTCTTGACTACCGAGGTAAGTTCCTCTAAAGTAAATGGCTCGGTACGTTCCTCAATGGTGTACTTGTTATTTGCCTCACGAATTGCCATATGCTCTGGAGAATCTTCAGAAGGATTATCCATAGGGAATAAGTTATCAAGAATTTGGTTGATAGAGTCTGTCCAGCCAGAGGTTTCATGAGTCTCAGTGGTAACAGTACCAAGGACATCAGAGGTAAATGTTCTCTCCCGAGCTATCTTGTACATGAGGCCCCATGGGTTTTTGCTGTTGGATTCTTTTACAAAGGTGGTCCAGGTTTCTCTTTTTCTCGTTGCAATTGCTTTACAGAAGGCATTTTTTTTTTTTAAATGTAGTCATTATGTAATAGCATAACATCATCAGCAGGCCAGTTACGGTGTCGCTGATATAACCGTCGAGCTCGGTGAACTGATTTGCGAAGAATAGTAAGGTCCTGGGACCACCAGGAGTGGACTTTAGAGCGGATGGTCTTCTTCTTTGCTGATTTATAGGAGGCTTTTATAAGAGATTGTTGGATAAGTTGGGCTAGATTTTCTGCAGAAGTTTAAGCTGAAGCTGTCTGGAGGGTTTGATGGAAAGTCATTAGTGATGGAGGCATCAAAAGAGTCCCAGTCAACAGTTTTTGTGCAGAATCTGACGAAATCTGGTGTTCTAGGTGAGTTGCGGCTGTTAGGCACATCGACAGAGATGTGGAACACAATGGCTCTGTGATCACTGAGTGTCCAATCTGGAATTGTAACCCAGTCACTGATTCGTGAATTTAAGTCACTGGTGGTGAGTGTAACGTCAATGTTCGACTCCCCAGTTGAGCTGCAATAGGTGGAGAGCTGGCCTGGTCGATTATGGACTGCTAGGTTGTGACTTATAATAAAGTCCTCAAGAAGAAGACCTCGGGCGTCAGAAACAGCACTGAACCAGAAATGGGACTTTGCATTGACATCCGAAGTGATCAGGATGTTCCTAGAGCCAAGGAAGTTGAGCGCAAACTCCAAGAAGTTTAATGAATCGTTGAAGTCTGCAGAAGGGGGACAGTAGATTGACAGAAGATAGAAGGAGAGAGATGAGAATGTGATTTGCACACAAGTTGCCAGTTTGTTACAGAGACCATGAACAACAACAACATCTAAATCTCTGTTTAAAATGATGATGCATGTTTTAGGGTCTTGGGGCACAGGTTGTACCACTCGAGCATAAATGGAATAGCCCATAATCTTGGAGATATGCCCAAACTGACCCTTTGAGAAGTATGGCTCCTGGATAGAGATCACATCCACGGCGTTTTGCTCTGCAGCCAGCCGGATCTCATCCGCGACGATTCGCGACCTATGTCCATTGATTTGAAGAACTTTAAGTTTAAGGTTTTGTGGAGTGCTGGGGAAAGAATGAGAGTGAACGTCATCAGGAGATGTTTTATTTTGATTCATCTGAAACGCAGTGTTGTTCGGTTTACTCTCCATCAGCAGTTCTGAGCCGTATCATTTCCAGGGCACGTTGGTATTCAGGGCAGGTTGTATCTCTTACCGAGTGTTGTGAAGGCCTCTTGCGCCTCTTACAGTTAATGCAGACAGGCTGTTCCTCTTTGTGTGGACACTCTGCAATGACGTGCCCACTACGGGCACAGTGACTACAGGTTGGAGAGCTGTGAGTGCAATGTTCTGTGGTGTGCCCGTAGCCTAGGCAAAGAAAGCATTTGGTTACTATCGTAAATGCTTTAAACTTATGGGAGCCGCAGCCAAGGAACACCCATTCACGGGATAGTACTGCTTTATAAATCTTTGGTGCAAAGCTGATCACCATATGATTAGTCGAGGATGAGTTTGATTTGGTGTTGAACCGGAACGTAGTGCCCTCCTTTATTTCCTCGTATGAGAACCCTAAATCAATAAGATTTTTAAAGTAAAGGTCCTCTAAGAAGTCCTCATTTGCGTAGTTTTTGGGAACGCCGTAGAATATAATGGCAGGATCTGATCTTTTTGGAGCAGAAGTGGCGACGCCAGCAGCAGAGAGTGACTCAGAGGAGGAGATAATATTGAGATCTTGCTTGGACGCGGTTTCCACGATGACTCCGCGATTTCTTATCGCTCTGAGGGACTTTATTTTAACCATCTTGAAATCGCTTTTGAGCGTTTTGGATACAAATTCCTTTACCTCATGGCTAGTTTTCAGTTCGCTAGTGTCATTGGCTCTCAGGAGAAGGACATTCTGTGGTGGTTGGGTTTTGGGACCAAGTTGTAGACTGTTTGGAGCCGAGGATGTGGAAGGTTTGTTGGAACCACAAGAAAGTGGGGAGATGCCCATCTTCAGAGCTTCTGCAAATGGAGTGGGATCTGGGATATATGAAGGTGTAGGTGGGTTTACAGTGAAAGTGTCAAAGACTTTTTTGAGGATGATCGCTCTGGATCGTAGCTCATCGTTGACGGCGCGAAGCTTCTCGTCAATTAGCAGCTCCGTGGCAATTATCTCCAGGCTTGACCACAGGTCATGGATGCAGTTCGCTGCTGTTTCTGTGAATCCGTTTGCATTGCAATTAATAAAAGATATCAGTTCTTTATGCAGCTTAGAGATGATTTGGTGACGCTGTGGAGCATCATCAAGACTCTTATTTTCTGCAATTCCAGAATAGGAAGGAGTCCCCAGCCTGGAGGAAGAACTGAGGCCAGAAGCATATGTGCGGTCCAAAACAGATGCCGTAACAGGAGCAGCTGGAGGGGTATCCTTGGAAGCAACAAGGTTAATACCAGGAGAGTCAGCATCAGGGCGTCCAGGAGGACTTTCCACTGCATCTAAAGACTTTAGCTTAACTTGTTCATCTGCGGAAGCAGCAGTCTCAGACCGAGACAAAAGGAGCTTCAGTTTCTTCTTGCTCTTATTCTTTTTTTTTCTTATGTGAGGGGTGGGGAGTCCGCCGTGGCGCCTTAGGCGGAAGAGAAGGAAAATTTTCAGGTCCATCCTCACCGGATGAAGAAGAGCTGTCATTAGACGTCATTATTTGCACAAACAATATAAATCAAACTGAATCAATAATAATTCTGTAAGTCTAGTTCTGGGCTGTACCGTGTCTAAAAAACTCCACACATATTCCGGAGAATCGTTTGCTTATTTTCTGTAAACACTCAGTTAATGGCACACACAAGTTATTTTATTTTATTTTCCTCTTTTTTGCGTCGAGAAATCAGAATCCGGTGAAGAGAAGAAGGAAGGAGTAACAGTCTTGAAGCAAATTGTCATGTTAGTAGCATGATGGGCAGGCCAGTCTGGTAAGCCAAACTGATCCAGAAATAGGTCAGAACAGTATTGTAAAATTTGCACATTTGAAGTGATTAACTGACGGCAAACACACAACGTGGTGGGACTGCTTGACCTTGTGATATAGCCCGAAGGCAGTGGGGAAGTTGGCGAGCAGTGAAGGTCAACAAATGCGAAAGTATAGATTCAGGCCTTCAAACAAGCAAAGACGGTAAATATGAATACTGTATATGTAAGACACAGATCATGAAAAAAAAAAATCATAATTACCTAAAAGTTTAGGGACACAATCTTCCACAGGAGGTGCACAGTATAATCAGCCAGGTCACTATACAAAAAAGTTGGTCTAACTCGCATAATAAACACATGAAAACACTATAAACTTAGGGAGCACAAGATAAGGCAGCCTCTGTTTACATACAGTAAATCAGAGAGTCTTATAATGGGAGATTGCCGACCGGGCTAGCCAGGTGGGTAAAGTGCCTGCCTGGCAACCAAAAGGTCACGGGTTCGAATCCCGCCTCGGGCTTGGATCAAAGTACAGCAAAAACCTTGGGAGGTGCATTATCGCCATAGAAGCCAATGCACCAACAACTACCTAAAAAACAAAAAAAAAAAAAAAAAAAAACAATGGGAGATTTTAATTTCCCAGATATTGACTGGAATTTGGGGGCTGGTTACTCACACACTAGCAGGGCTTTTGTGGATTTATTGGATGATTGTTTTCTACATCAGCATGTTCGGGAGGCAACTAGAGGGAGTAATACTCTTGATTTGATTATCATCAGTGATTCTTCATGCATTAAGAATCTGCAGATAAATGAACCACTAGGTGGCAGTGATCACAGTGTGCTGAAGTGGGATTTACTCAAAGAGGTAACTACCATTAGGGGTAAAGGGAAGGGTTATTGCTTCCGTAAAGGCGACTACGATGGACTGAGACATTATTTAAATTCTATACAGTGGGACCAACTGATGATGTTACCAACAGCAAATTCACAATGGGAAGCATTCAAAGAACTTATCTTGGAAGCTACTAGGCTTTACATACCAACTAAGAAATATTGTTCAAGGTTTAGGCCAAAATGGATGTCAGATGAACTAATGAGGCATATGGTAGAGAAGAAAAATGCATGGGATACTTACAAATTAACACATGACACAGAAGCCTATGATAGATACAAGTTGATATGCAACCAAGTTACAAAGGAGGTTAGGCAGGCGAAAGCAGATTACGAGAAATCCTTGGCAAGGGATGCAAAGAAAAACAGCAAAGAGTTCTTTACTTATGTAAACTCTAGAAGGAAGGGGATGAATCAGATTGGTCCACTTGATATTGATGGGTCAACTGTTGATGATCCTGCTCAGGTAGCTAACAAACTAAATGAATATTTTGCATCGACATTCACACATGAGGAGTTATTCAGGGAAGGGAATGCCAGATGTGTATTCAACTCTAGCAGTAAGCTAAAGAATCTTGAAATAACTGGGAGTAAAGTGGAGGAGAAACTGTTGAAGATAAACACAAGAAAGGCACCCGGGGTGGATGGGATCTATCCAGTTATATTAAAGGAGGCAGCAAAGGAAGTAAGCAAACCCTTAGCCATAATTATGAGAGTTTCCATGGACTCAGGGGAGGTACCCATTGACTGGAAAAGTGCAAATGTGACCCCAATTCACAAAGGAGGATCAAAGGCTGACACAAGTAATTATAGATCTGTGAGCTTAACTTCTGTTCCAGGAAAATTAATGGAGGCACTGGTTAAAGAAGCACTGCAGGATCATTTAGACAAGACTTCAGTTATAGCTCAGACACAGCATGGTTTTGTTAAGGGGAAGTCTTGCCTGACCAATTTGATTGGATACTATGATCCAGTCACAAAAGAACTGGATGCAGGGAATAACTTTGATATTATATACTTGGATCTTAGAAAGGCTTTTGATACTGTTGCCCATGGAACACTGCTACACAAATTGGAGCAGTGTGACATTGGAGGCAAATTGCTGCTATGGATAAAGGGGTGGTTGAGGGGGAGAAGACAGAGAGTGGTAATCAATGGACACTGCTCATCGTGGACTACTGTTATTAGTGGAGTCCCTCAGGGCTCAGTGTTGGGTCCATTATTGTTTTCTGTATTTATAAATGATATTGATGATGGTATATCAAGCTTAATGTCCAAGTTGCAGACGATACAAAGGTTGGCAGGGTTGTCAAGGACACTACTGACACTATGCTGCTGCAACAGGATCTGGAAAGTTTGAGCAGATGGGCTGCGAGGTGGCAAATGTAGTTTAACATTGACAAATGTAAAGTACTACACATGGGAAACAGCAACCCCAGAGCAACGTATCAACTCTGTGGTACTACACTGACAGTGGTAGAGAATGAAAGGGACTTGGGGGTGGTTGTGCAGGCAGATATGAAGTTCTCTGAGCAGTGCAGACGGGCTGCAAGAGTAGCTCATGGTGTATTGTCAATGATATACAGGAAGTTTTGCAGCAGGGATAAGGAGGTGATTATTCCATTGTATAAGGCAATGGTCAGGCCACACCTAGAGTACTGTATACAGGTCTGTAGGCCTCATTTCAAGAAGGATGTAGAGCTGCTGGAACGAGTACAGAGAAGGGCAACAAGATTAGTGAATGGAACAAATTGGTGCTCTTACGAAGAAAGGCTTAAATTTTGCAAATTACAGTGTCTGGAGACTAGGCACCATCGAGGTGATCTGATAGAGGTGTATAAAGCCTTGAATGGTTTAAGTATGCTCAATGCTGATGGGATTCTTCCTCTAGCTCAGAAAAATCACCTGAGAGGGCATAAATTCAAATTAAGGAAAGACGTGTGGAAGTTTGCCTTTAGCCAGCGGGTGGTTGGTTGGTGGAACAGACTTCCATCCCTTGTAGTGGAGGTTGATAGCCTAAATAAGTTTAAGGCTCAGTTGGACAGGTATTTTGAACGAACAGAGGGGTGAAGTGGAAGTGGGTTTTTTTTTTTTTTTGGCTGATGTTGCATAAGCTTGCTTTCTTGCATCAAATGCGTCTACTGATGCTAATGCTAATGCTATCAGATCACCTTGCTGGTGCCTAGTCTCCAGACACTGTAATTTGCAAAACCTAAGCCTTTCTTCGTAACAGCACCCCTTTGTTCCATTCACTAATCTTGTTGCCCTTCTCTGTACTCTTTCCAGCAGCTCTACATCCTTCTTGAAATGAGGCCTCCAGACCTGTATACAGTACTCTAGGTGTGGCCTGACCATTGCCTTATACAAGGGAATAATCACCTCTTTATCCCTGCTGGAACAATTCCTGTATATCATTGACAATACTCCATGAGCTACTCTTGCAGCCCGTCTGCACTGCTCAGAGAACTTCATATCTGCCTGCACAACCACCCCCAAGTCACTTTCATTCTCTACCACTGTCAGTGTAGTACCACAGAGTTGATGCGTTGCTCTTGCGTTGCTGTTTCCCATGTGTAGTACTTTACATTTGTCAATGTTAAACTGCATTTGCCACCTCTCAGCCCATCTGCTCAACCTTTCCAGATCCTGTTGCAGCAGCATAGTATCAGTAGTGTCCTTGACAACCCTGCCAACCTTTGTATCGTCTGCAACTTGGACATTAAGCTTGATATACCATCATCAATATCATTTATAAATACAGAAAACAATAATGGACCCAACACTGAGCCCTGAGGGACTCCACTAATAACAGTAGTCCAAGATGAGCAGTGTCCATTGATTACCACTCTCTGTCTTCTCCCCCTCAACCACCCCTTTATCCATAGCAGCAATTTGCCTCCAATGTCACACTGCTCCAATTTGTGTAGCACCATGTGCAACAGTATCAAAGGCCTTTCTAAGATCCAAGTATATAATATCAAAGCTATTCCCTGCATCCAGTTCTTTTGTGACTGCATCATAGTATCCACTCAAATTGGTTAGGCAAGACTTCCCCTTAACAAAACCATGCTGTGTCCGAGCTATAACTGAAGTCTTGTCTAAATGATCCTGCAGTGCTTCTTTAACCAGTGCCTACATTAATTTTCCTGGAACAGAAGTTAACCTCACAGGTCTATAATTACTTGTGTCAGCCTTTGATCCTCCTTTGTGAATTGGGGTCACATTTGCACATTTCCAGTCTATGGGTACCTCCCCTGAGTCCAAGGAAGCTCTCATAATTATGGCTAAGGGTTTGCTTACTTCCTTTGCTGCTTCCTTTAATATAACTGGATAGATCCCATCCACCCCGGGTGCCTTTCTTGTGTTTATTCTTCAACAGTTTCTCCTCCACTTTACTCCCAGTTATTTCAAGATTCTGTAGCTTACTGCTAGAGTTGAATACACCTCTGGCATTCCCCTCGCTGAATAACTCCTCATGTGTGAATGTCGATGCAAAATATTCATTTAGTTTGTTAGCTAACTGAGCAGGATCATCAACAGTTGACCCATCAATATCAAGTGGACCAATCTGATTCATCCTCTTCCTTCTAGAGTTTACATAAGTAAAGAACTCTTTGCTGTTTTTCTTTGCATCCCTTGCCAAGGATTTCTCTTAATCTGCCTTCGCCTGCCTAACCTGCTTTGTAACTTGGTTACAGATCAACTTGTATCTATCATAGGCTTCTGTGTCATGTGTGAATTTGTAAGTATCCCATGCATTTTTCTTCTCTGCCATATGCCTCATTAGTTCATCTGACATCCATTTTGGCCTAAACCTTGAACAATATTCCTTAGTTGGTATGTAAAGCCTAGTACCTTCCAAGATAAGTTCTTTGAATGCTTCCCATTTTGAATTTGCTGTTGGTAACGTCATCAGTTGGTCCCACTGTATAGAATTTAAATACTGTCTCAGTCCATCGTAGTCGCCTTTACGGAAGCAGTAACCCTTCCCTTTACCCCTAATGGTAGTTACCTCTTTGAGTAAATCCCACTTCAGCACACTGTGATCACTGCCACCTAGTGGTTCATTTATCTGCAGATTCTTAATGCATGAAGAATCACTGTTGATAATCAAATCAAGAGTATTACTCCCTCTACTTGTCTCCCGAACATGCTGATGTAGAAAGCAATCATCCAATAAATCCACAAAAGCCTTGCTAGTGTGTGAGTGACCAGCCCCCAAACTCCAGTCAATATCTGGGAAATTAAAATCTCCCATTATAAGACTCTCTGATTTACTGGCCCACTCTAATTCCCTGTACAGTTTCTTATTATGCTCATCAGAGTCATTAGGCCTATAGCACACTCCTACTCTCAATTTTGATCTCCCAATGCTTATGTGACACCAAACTGACTCAACACTGCACTGTCCAGCGATGTCGACTGGCTTCACTTCCTTGGTTTTTATGTGTTTCTTAACTAATAGCATAACCCCTCCCCCCTTCCTATCCTGTCTATCCTTTCTGTAGACGTTGTACTCCCCAAATTCCAGTTCTGCATCCCTTATATCTGTGTGACACCACGTCTCTGATATGCCAACAATATCTGCCTTTGATGTTTTGAGCAATACCTCAAATTCATCAAATTTTATTTGATGAATTTGATGAAAATTATTTTTCAAATGCGAAGTTTTTTCTTACTATAAAGAACTTCTCTTAGGTGTATGCTGCTAGGCTTAGCAAATAAATAGCTAATAAAGTGATTATTTATTTTTTCTTTTCCTTTTTCTTTTTTTTTTTTTTTTTTTTTTTCAGATCGATAGCTTTGATCATGGTTTAATGTGATGTTGGATGCTGCTTTTTTTTTTTTTTCTTTTTCTTTTTTTTTTTTTTTGCTGGATTTAATGGTGAATTATGTCTAAATAAATGCCATTCAGGAGTCTATACAAATTTTTGTATAGTAATTTCTGTATAATAATATACAAATTTTTGTATAATAATAATACAAATTTGTATTATTATTATTATTATTATTAGTCATATGGTGCAAGGAAGCCCAAGGCTTATGCTGCACCAGCCAAAAAAAAAAAAAATTCCAATTACCCTGAGAAGGAGAAGGAAATCACCAAGAAAAATTATATATCCAGCTCAGGACCCTGGGTGTGCCAAGCCCATCTCACCAGATGTGAGCCCCTGGGGTTGTATCATTTGTTGCAACTCAAAAGCTCAGGGCTCACTTGGAAAAACCCTACCACCTTCGTCTGGGATCGGCAAAATCGAGCCATAGCTTCCACTGAAGATGCCTTTAAGAATTCCCCTCCTTCAGTAGGATTTGAAACCGGATCTGTTCAAACGAGTTAGAAATGTAAGTGACGGACCCAGTCTGTTGAGGTCATATTCTTTTCAAATTACCGTATATTCTAGGCGTATAAGTTCTTATTTATTTTTATTTTTTTGCTGTGAAAATTCGTACTTTTAATCTTAATTCGCCGTATAAATCGACTCTCGTTATTTTCTTATTTCGTCTATCGCCCCTCCGCAGTGGCTAGTACAGTAAAATCTGCAATAAAAACCAATCTACTTTAATTTAGTTATTTCTGTTTTTTTTTTTTTTTTTTTTTGACAGCCAAACGCCAATACGGTTAAGTTTACTTGGTTACATTTGATCACATTGCACAGTACACCGTGTGAATCTAAATCCTAAAGCTGAGTTTAGACGGTGTATGAACAGCGACAGTGATTCACAAATTCGTGATTCCATTTTGAGGCGAATATTTGCAATAGAGGTAGCGGAGCAGCACGACGACGACTAAACAACAGCATGATAATTTCGCATTTCACGCTAAAATCAGAAGCGAATTGACATCCAATCAAGCAATCAGAAACGCAAAATGAGGTAAATTACGCATTCCCATGGCTAGAGAAACTAAATTTTTTGCTATGATTTTACTATAATCACTTTTGATTTTTCTAAATCAAAGCCTTAAAAATAACGTCTTATAAGTTTTTGTTCGATTATAATTTGGCAATAATATTTTGGCAACAATAATAATTATGGCAATTATAATTTGGATATTTCAAATAAAATTAATCCGGTAAGTAAAATTCTCAAAAAGAAGAAGGAAAAAAAAGGTTTCTGATACCTATGAAGCTCTTGAATGTATACAAAATATCAGGAATATTTTAAAGAAAACATAAGAGAGGAAGCAGTCCAAACAATTCTCGATTCTGCTAATAATATGGCTACTATTATTGGCATTGAAGCTTCGTTTCCAGAAGGAAACACTGGAAAAGATAGAAAAAACGTCATTTCGATTATGAAAGTAAAGATGTTATGAGGATCCTCTATAAAATTTCAAAATTAATTTTTTTCTTTAAAATTATACACAATAATTTTCTCGTTAACTTTTTAAGGTTTACAAATATAAAAGAACATGCAGAAATATTTACAATGTTTTTTAACACATCTGAATTTTTTAAAAAATGGTCAGATGACGATTTATTAAATAATTGCAAAGATTTACATATTAATTTAAGTGACATTCATGTAATGAGTCCGATATTGATGGTTTAGCAGTATCTGAAGACTTAAGAGTACTTCAAAGTTTATATTAAATACAATATTACTCCCATTTGGAGTTTTACAATATATGTCTTAAAACGATTTTACAGATACTTTTCCGTAACCCCAAGGGTTTACATCTGGTGAGTATGGGCTTGGCACACCCAGAGTCCTGAGCTGGATATCATTCTCTCTCTCCCTCTCTCACAGGGTTACTCAGAAGTTTTTTTGGCTGGTGCAGCATAAGCCTCAGGCTTCCTTGGTACCACATGGCTCATAATAATAGGGGCTCGATGGCCCAGTGGTTACGACACTGGACTACCAGGATAATCGACCGGGTTAGAGTACCGCCTTGGCGGAAGCGAACGCGGCTCCATCATGCTTGGAGACCGGTATAATAATTGTAATAAAATAGAATAATAAATTAATTAATAGTAATAAATTTTTTTTTTTTTTTTTTTCCCACGCCTTTTCCCATTATATATGTAAGGTCAGCGTTTTTACTGTTTTGCATGAAGATTTTTACGGCCGGATGCCCTTCCTAACGCTAACCCTCACCCCGACTGGAATATAATAGTAATAAAAATTAATAAATAAACATCGTCAAAGTTGCTCCAATGGACTACCTACCCCAAGGTCGAAGTGGTGGCTATGGAAGATTGTGGCGCCATCTTGCGTCACTCCCGGGAACTACCACTCGACATAAGCCGAAGCTAAACAGGTCCACCTCCATAGATGGATAATGTTCAGTGGCAGATTTCCGCACAGGCGCGCGCCTGGGGCCTCTTAAATCGAGGGGGGGGGGGGAACCTCAAATCTCAGGTCTAAAAAAAAAAAAATTGTTTCATTTTAAATTTTTACACTCATCTTTATTACCGTTACTGAATAAAACTATAATTTAATATGAGAAGTTAGTAAACTCTTATGCGAAAATCCCTACATATTACATGAAATATCTATGCGAATTAAGTGAATCTAAAGTAGAATACATAGTCATTAATGCTTAAATTAAACACTTTCAGTTTTTTCCTAGTGGAGGTAATGTCCACGAGTGAAGAACCCTGTGACGATATTGCTCAAGAAACGATATTAGATTTGTTCGTGAGGCAGTTCAAAACTATTCGCAACTAATTGGAACCAAAAGGCCTCCGTAGCCGAGTGGTCATGAGTGGGAGTGCAGTAGCCACACGCTCTTTGAGTAGACCGGGGTTCAAGACCCTGACTGCTAAATACGGTCGATCTGCCAACCCGCACTGGACCAGCGTAGTAGATTATGGTCCATGTCCCTCAGCATGAATTGTTGAGGAGGCTTTCCATCCTGCAGTGGGTTGATAATGGCTGCAGTTTACAAGCAAGCGCAGTAGTCTTTTAAAGCGTCTGAAATCACTACTGCACTGGCTCACATGTAACGGAGCATCGTCTTTTTTTAATAGCTTTCGGAACTAACATATCACTCACGAATCTGTTACAAATACTAGAGTTTGGTGTGGTTGGTGTTTTAGTGTAGGAGTATTTTTTGTTTTGTTATCAAGTAAGTATCTGTAATATCTTATGTATTGTTTATGTATTTATCAAAACTGAATTGTTTGACGAGGCGTATCATTTATAGCAAGTGATAATTGGGAATTAATTTTTTTTCTCGCGTTATTTGAAAACCATTTTATCAGCCGCGTTTCAAAAATGAGTCAAATTTCCACTAGATCCCTGTTCTTTGTTGAGTCCATTGGCCTCTGGTGATCATGCAGGGGCACCTGTCCCCTGCTACTTTAACTCCCACTCCCAGACCCCTATTTTCACACCTCACAAAGAACGGACTGCTCCTTAAGTTCAGTCCGTCCTCCTTTCCTCTTTCTGTTCCTTCTAACTCGTACTCCTGCTCTGTTTTCTCCCCCCCCCCACACTTTTTTATTTTTTATTTTATTTTTTTTTTTTTTTCACTTGACCTTTGTCAGGAAGCTTAGGCAACCCTGGAAAAGGCCAGCCAGAGTATAATGGGCAGCCTGGCTCACCTCCCAGTGGTGTGGCGGGCAACGTGGGGTCCCACTAGGGGCTCTGCGGCTAAGCAGCCAGAGACAACAACAAAACATAACCCTACTCTGACAGAAACCAGACATTACACTTTTTCTGGCTTTTACAGGGATTCTGTACTTCTTCACAAAGTACCATGGTGCAGATGTGGGAAACCACAGGTGGTGCCTTTCACAAAACACTATGCCACCATGTTGTCTACGACATTATTATAATTAATAACATAAAAATAATAATTTTTTAAATTTTTTTTTTAAATTTTATTTTTTTTTATTTATTTATTTTTTTTTTTTGCCCTGATATTAAAATAAATTTTCTGTTTATACTCCGGGACGACCAAACGGTCAGAGGAGTTCACAAGATAGACAGAATACAAGAAACAGCACCGTATTCAGCAGTCACGGGCTTGAACCCCAGTCACTCAAGGCACGTGTACTTATGTACCCCGCACGCCTGACCACTAGGCTACGGCGGCCTTTAGGGCAGTAAGAGGTGGCAAACCAGAGCGTTCGGAGGGTGGTCGCGATACATGCGTAGTTGTGGCCAACCTCCCCGTGGTGTAGACGGACACTGGGCAGGCTTTCCAGGTGATCGCCTGCCTGGTGACAAAACGGCCAGAAACAACAGAACACACACACTGCACGAACATAATTTTACACACATTTCTGGCCTTTTACAGTGCTGTAATCATCACAGTGTACGAAGGCGGAGATGAATTGACATTCAGTGCCGTCCTACATATGATACTATACATGTTGTCTACGACAACCGCCTGTGTAGTTGTCTCATTCTGTGTTGACGTGATGTTTAGTTCTCTGGGTTTTATCTTTAAATTTGTGATTTCTAGACCACCCCCCTTTAGTGAAAATACGTCCCTTAGTTAGAAGAAGTGGTGGTGAGTGTGTTGACACCTTTTTTTGGGACTGTCTCACAAGGAATAGCGCAATGCTAAATTAAAATCTCATTTTTATGACTAGCGATTATTTTCGATGCCATTAACGTTAAAAAAATGGCCGTTACTTATTATTGATTTCCTTCTGGGACAGTTGTATTTTTGAGTTTTTACCTTTGACCTCCTGTGCTGGGGTGTCCAAGGCTTCACTTGCTATTCTTGTACTCTAGGGTGGCTGTTTGTGACACTGGGGTTCTTGTATATATACTTTTGTGTGTCAATACCCAGCCATTGGAAAAATATGCTTAGGTTTGGCTTTGCCCTCAAATATTAACTTTGATTTTGCTGGAGACGCCATACTGTCTTCTCCAATATACCAACCAATCAGGTATCTCGGCGGCAAATTTTGGCGGACTAAGTAAATTTGGGCGCTGCCATCTTATATTTTAATGGCAATCTACAGTGTGGGCTGCCATTTTGTTTGTGTTGCTGAGGTGTCTGGGTAGCTTTCTTGTGCCTAAACGGTTATTATATGTGTATATAAGTTATAAAAATTGTTTCTATGGTAACTGGTTGTCGCCATTGGTCTCAGTATATACACCAGAGTGCAAAAAGTTCAGGTATCGGAAGTAAGTACACATTTGTGTCACTCACAATTCCAGAAAGGACCACTCACAATTGTTTCACATATTACTGGAATTGGGGGTTTCCTGCCAAGAAGAAACTTACACCTGCAGGACAAATGGTGTTCCTATTATTTGCCTATTGGCCTATAGTATCCTCTTGCCCTAGGGCCCCCCACCAAGAAGTTTGGTGCTTTAGCGACTGAGTTAGAGCCGTTTCTTATTGTGGAACTCAAACTGCCCTTCCATTTCCTTTGTGGGCTGGTTTGGGCTGAAACTTTTCTGGCTTTAAACGCCCAAATCGCCGTTCGTTTTAGGCGGATTAAGCTCAGTCTTCGGGAGAATACTTAAAATTCAATTACTTAATTTCTGGAATTTTTACAACGCCCTCTAGTGGTAACGTTTTCAGTTGTCCATAACTCCTGTTCTATTGGGCGAATGTGACTGAATTTGTTGTGAGGACTGTTCTCTACCATATCTTTCAGTGTACCAGCTTTGGTTATTATAGTGTCGTTCGTCATTGAGTTATTAATAAAATGGACTCTTCAAGTGCACAAGAATATGACTCTACCTCTACTTTGTCCTCTCCTCGTAACCTGTCTATTGGCCCTATGGAGCTGAGAGCTGATATGAATCCCATAGTTATGGTCAGTGACATTGATAAAGATTTCCCTGATATGTTTTCTAATGAGAGGAGTTCTACTCCCTCTCACCCTACTGTGAAGGCTTCTGTGGACACGGTTTTTGTTTTGAGGAACCGGCTGACTCGCGTCTTGGAGTCAGATCGTAATATTTCTGCAACCACTGTGATTGAAGTTACTATGATCTTTAACGTTTTGGAACACAAGTACCTGGATGTTTGTGCCTTGAGGTTAGCTCCTTCTGTCAGTGCACCTTTGGCTTCTCTTCCATTGACTTGCAATACCTATGCCAGCGTGGCATCTAGGGCCCCGGCCCAATCTTCTCAGTGTCCAATTCAGCCGCAACACAATCATCGTTCGAGCTTCTGAATCTTCGGATTTAAAAACTAGTGAGGAAGTAAAGAAAGAAATTACTACTCAATTCAGGGACGAATTTAGAAAGATTAAAATTAAGGCGGTCCGGGACCGTGGTATTGTGATCGAAACAGCTTCTAAAGCCGACCTTGTTTCCCTGCAATCGTGTCAAAAGTTCAAAGACTTAAAATTTTTTCTCTTGACACTCCAAAGGAATTAAATCCTACGGTAGTGATCTACGACATTGGTAAAGACACTTCTGAAGATGATTTCATCCATGATAAGAACTTCATTGGCACAGATTAATTCCAAGCAGGACTGCTGGCACTGGGCAATTGAAGTCCCTGGCCCTATCAGGCATATTTTGTTACAAAATAATAATAGAATTTATATTGGGTGGTTAGTCCACGGTATTAAGGATTTCATAATATCTTCTAGATGTTTCAAATGCCTGGGCTATGGCCACTCATCTAAAAATTGTAGGTCACCTGAACACACCTGTGGGCACTGCGGTTGTCAGGGCCATCAAATTTCTGATTGCCCCAGTAAATCTTCCCCCATAGTTTGTCCCAACTGTAAAATTAGTAAACACAAAGCTGGCCATTCTTACAAGGACATTTCCTGTCCCGAATATCTCAGGGCCCAAGACCAGGTGAGGTTCAGGACATCTTATGAATAGTACCCATACTACAGTTGTAAATATAAGTGTAAAATTTCTTCAATTAAATTGTCAACGAAGTTTATCTGTTATTAATGATGTATCTAGTTTAATTTATTCACATAAATTTTCTGTTTTGGCTCTCCAGGAGCCATATTCCTATAAAGGTGTGATTAAGGGCTTGCCCTCTCAATCTCAGTTAGTTCAATCTATCCCTGATACTGCTGGGGTTGGAGGCAACGCGGTGACTAGGGTTTGGGCTGCGCTGGTCATCGTGGACCCTCTGATCACGGTTACTAAAATCAATAGTCTCTGCTCCAAGTTTGCTGCTTGCGCCTGTCTTGAGGGTTCCTTCGGTAGGATTTATGCCATCTCTTTGTACATGCTATGTTCGCAGTATGCACTGCCTATTGAGCCGTTCTTAAATTACCTGGAACTCTTGTTAACCAGACTTTCTGGTCTTCCGTTAATCATTATGACGGATTCTAATGCTTCTTCTCCCCTTTGGGGAAGCCTTACTTCTAGCCCCAATGGTGATCTCCCTGAGGATTTCATCGTTGCAAAAAACTTAATTCTCCATAATGTCTGGGGTCATCCCCCAACTTTTTCCAGTTCGCAGGGTCAATCTTACATTGACATCACACTTTCAAATCGGTCTTTTCCTTTCGGTATAAATAATTGGTCGGTTCGTACTTCTTGGTCGAGCAGTGACCATCACCCTATCACTTTTGACCTGGTCACCACTGTTAGGCCTTCCTGTCGAGTTAATCATGATTTCCCTCGCTATAAAACTAAGGGTTCTGACTGGAGCATTTTCGCCTCTAATCTTTTGAGTTTGGTTAATGAGGATTTCATCTCTAATCTTTCTGAATTGGATCCAAATTCCCTGGAAGAAAAAGATAACTGGAATTATTACCGAGGTCTCTGACCTTAGTTTTCTTAAAAAATCTCGTCGAATCAATTCTGTTCCTTGGTGGTCTGATGGTCTTTCCTATCTTAGAAGAGATCTTAGGACCACCAGGCGAAACCTTAATAGAGCTAAAAGGAATAACAGGCCACCAATTGAAGTAAACTGGCTTGCTGACTTGTATAAGGCAGCTCGCAACAGATATTTTAACAGTATTAGAGAGAAGGCCCAGGCTTGGGCTCGTCTCATGGAAAGAACTATTAAATCATAAGGTTTACCCTATAAAGCCATTGCCTCTAAACTTCATCCACATATTCCTCAGACCTCGATCCATGTTCCAAATTCCAGTGAAACTTTAACTTGGTCGCCATCTGTTGATGCCATCTTGGATTAATTGCTTCCCTGGGACATCTCGGTTCCTGAGAGCAATGAACAAACTCTTTTTAGATTACAGCATCTTGTCTTTGAAGGCTCTTCTTCTGAGGATCCCTTCACAAATATAGAAATTGATTCTGCCATTAATACCCTTACTATTGGCAAAAGTCCAGGTCTGGACCTCATGGAGGTTTCTGTGATTAAAAGAATCTGGAAAATCAAACCTATCCTTATTTCTATCCTTATGAATTCTTGCCTTAGATTTGGTGTTTTCCCTGATCGCTGGAAAATTGCTAACTTAAAAATCCTTCTCAAGAGTCCTGGCAATCCAGTTGACTCTCCTTCTTCCTATCGTCCAATTTCCCTTCTTCCTTATCTCGGCAAGTTGTTGGAAAAACTTCTGGTTTCACGTTTCAAGGGTTACTATAACTCAAAAAATCTTTGTGCTTCTTCTCAGTTTGGTTTCACGCAAGGAAAATCAACTACAGATGCAATTAATCTTTTCCTGGTCACTCTTCGAGCATCTCCTTCTAAATACGTTCTCGGTCTCTTTGTAGACGTCAAAGGGGCCTTTGACACCTTATGGTGGCAGAGTGTCCTGGCGAGGTTTCTGGAGGCCGAGGTCTCCTATCCTATCTACAAACTAATTTCTAGTTATTTTGATAATAGAAGCCTTGTGGTCTCCTCGGGTTTTTGCTTGGTTACGAGGCCGGTTTCTAGCGGTTGTCCTCAGGGATCCTTTCTTGGCCCTGTTTGCTGGAACGTGGTCCTTGATGGATGGCTAAATGCCTCTCATGATGATATTGTCAACATTGCCTACGCCGACGATCTTGCCTTGCTTGGCCCTGCGAATTCTCGTCTTGAATTGGAAATTAAAGCAAACCGCATCTTGGATGATCTTCACATGTGGTGTTCCCTCCATAAACTCTCCATTTCAGTCCCTAAAACTAAACAGGTTCTTCTGAAAGGCCTACTGAATCGTAATTGTCCCCCTGTGGTTAAAATTCTTGACCAGGCTATTAAATTGGAAAGTGAATATAAATACCTTTGGGTGGTGATTGATGATCGTTTATCTTTCATTCCCCATTGTAAGTACCTTCAGCAGAAAATCCGTTCTCTTACCTGCTGGCTGTTGCGTCTTGCCCATTCCCTCTGGAATCTTAAGTCATCTTCTCTTGGTCTTTGCTACAAGTGTTTCTTCATCCCCATCGTCTGCTATGGTGCCGGCGCTTGGGGCTTCAGAATTCTTAATTCACTGGTCCAAAAATACCTTCTGCAGGCGCAGCGGTCCTTCCTTCTGTATACTTGCAGGGCATGTAGAACTGTTTCTACTGATGCCCTGCTTGTTATTAATGGTCGTCTACCTGGAAATTATATTGCATTTCTTGTCTTACCATAGGAAAGCCCTCTCTCCTGCCTCGGTGGGAGATTTTGCTAGTAGGTGGTAGATGACTTTCATCAACCTGTGAAATACCACAACTTTGCTTATTGGAGGCTTGAAGTGGTGAAACCCATGTTTAGTCTCAAGAGCAAAGTTTCCGGCATCCCCCCCCCCCGATACTTCTCCTTCAACCCATGCACGGTACTAAGTACTATAGGTTTTGATACCTTTCGTGTTTGGGGTTTTCATAAAAAAAAAAAAAATTATGAGAACTCTACAAATGTTGATCTGACCAGGCTTTCCAATCTTGCTTTGGAAGAGTGGCAACACTCTTGGGATGATTCCTCTCTCGGCAGAGTCACATACTCTTTCTTTCCTCGTGTTTTTATTAAAGATAAAAATTTTAACTGGCTTCAACTTGGGTTATTTCCCACTTTCTTAATAACGGGACATGGATTTAATTCTCGTTTGTATAGTTTTGGACTTGGCCTCTCTCCTCCCTGCTCTTGTGGCTTTGAGGAGACGGTTGAACATATTGTCCTACATTGTAATTTATATGTGGATTTAAGACAACAATTGTCTATCTGTACAAATGTATATAATTTAGATGATTTTTGGCGCCTGGTTGGGTCTGCGGACTCTCTTTCTGCCTTCTCTTCTTTTGCTAATAGTGTCTTCCAGAGAAGAGCGGCTTTATCAAGGAATAACCCTTGATTTCGTTATTTGTTATTTATATACATTTCTGTATTCATTTTTTTTTTTTTTTTCCTGAAAGTTTCTTCCTTGCCTAAATTACCTTGTGTTTTGGATGCAGAGTTTTTGCGTCTTTTCCTGGAGACTTGTTTCAGGTTTCGCATGGTCTAGTGGGAGAGATGGACCTCCCCTCTCCCACTTCGAACTCTGTCCGGGCTGCCTGAAATGATTTTCTGTGAATTGTATGTATTTTGTAAATACTGTAATTATCTTGTTAATATCATGGTGCTTTTGTTTGATTTGCTGTTTGCTCTCAGAATTGAGAGTAACTGATTTTATTGTATTTTTGAATCAGCAGTTGTTAATCTTAAATGTTTGTATTGTACATTACTTGTGTAGTTAGCTCATTATTATGTTGAAGAGACAGTTTTTCTCTTCTTGCGTTGCCTGTTTGGCTCTGAAGAGTGGGATAGACCTCTCCCTGCTCCCTCAGATCCAACCTTCAGTTGGCTATTCTGGTTGAGTGAGATGATTTTCCTCTCTAGACTGTTTTACTGCTGGGGCTGCTGGCTGCTTCTCTTGCTGCTTGTGTTTTGATTTAATTTTCTTTTCCTGCGGGACTGATTATTTGTTGTATTTTTCTTTCCTGCCTGATTGCAGCTGCAATCGGTTGGGTTTTTGCTAGTACCATATAGTTCTTGGTCTAGCATTTTTAGTTGTAAATGGGTTTTGGTTCTGAGGGATGGGATGGAACTCTCCTTGCCCTCTCAGATTCAGATCCAATTGCTTTGTTGGCTGACTGGTTGGAGGCGTTGTTCTCCTCCCCCAGTCTTGCCATTATTTTCTTTGCTGCTGCCAGTTGCAGTGGAAATGTATAGTTTTAGCTTTTGTTCAGCCCCAGGTTGAGGTTTTTTTTTTTTTTTTTTTTTTAATGCTTATCTATGCATTATTGTTAATACTACGTGTCTTGTTATTTGAAACAAGTTTGTTTTTAGCAGCTTTGCACTTGCTGGTTATGTACATATGTATATAAATTAGATTACTTGTGCAGAGACATTTTCTCGGCATATTCATTAATTATTGTTTAATACTTAACTTATTATTTTGATTTGTTATACTTAGATTTAAATTTAGAATTGCTTTTGATTTGGTTAACTAATTTATTTGTACAATATTTATTGGTTTTGCCTTTGGCATATCTTTGCCTTGGGTGAGTTCTGTTTGTCTCTTTGTGTTTTGTATATATGTTTCTGCATTTCTTCTGGTTGACTATTTCTGTTAATTTCTTGGTTGACTGGTTTTTCAGCTAAGATTTTAATTACGTATTTTGTAAATATTGTGTATTTTACTCTTTGCTTATGCAGTATAATTTGTTAATATGTTTACTGCTATGTTTCATATCGGTGACATAAGTATTTATTATGTATCTTAATTTATTTTTTTAAGTGGCTATCTAATAGCCACTTGTACATTACCTATGTTCTTTCCTTGAGACTTTTCTTTTTCCCCTTGTCGATGCAGGTTGGGCTTCCTTCCCGGCTAGGAGAATCTTTCTTTCAAAATTACAAGCCTTCGGGCTTCAAAAATTTCCTCTTCAAGTTCTCTCGCTTGTTAGATTTTCCAACTTGTGTTTTCCTCTTTCCTATTTCTTCTTTTTCCTGAGAGAGTGTTTTGCTCTCTTTTCTTCTTCTACTTTCTTTTCTCCCACTTTCTCCTCCCTATTCCTTATTTATTATAACCGGGATTCCACTTGTTGGAATCCCACTTAGTGTAATTTAGATAGTTCCTGGAGCGCCTCCACGTGACTAGGGACGGGAGTCGGGACCCAGGTAGCTTGCTCCCTGCCTCCCGGCTGCTAAGACTCCAGGACTGGCAAACACACACACACACACACACACACACACACACACACACACACACTTGCCGGCTATAAATAACCTACAAATGCTACAGCGGTATATAGGGGTAACCCTGGAGGCCGCAATCAATACAAGAATACCTTGTCCCTTGTTGTCTACGACAGTGCTTCCCAAACTGGTGGCCGTCAACATGGTTGACGGCCACCTAATATATTTATATTTACAGTATAAGGAATAGAAAGTAGATAATGTGCCATGCCAAATAATGTGTATGTAGAACGCTAACTTAATTTGTGTGGGTACACCAGATGACTACATTTATGTAGTCGATCTGCCAGTTCCCCAGTAGTAATAATTATAAAATCAATAAATTTCTTTTAATTATGCACATGAACATTGGTGTGGAGATTTTTTGTTTTCGTGTATTAATGTTAGATTTGGGAGGGATGATAGTTGTGTCATTTTTTTCATTTAAACATTAGTTAAAATATGTATGAAAGAATTGCGCAACCAAAATGATTAAAACCGCTACACCAAATCTAGAGCGCGTGATATAGTAAAAACGTGCGCGTAGAATGCACACTGTAGTGGTACCGAAAATATTTAGAGGGGGGCCTCAGAATTGAATTGCGCCTGGGGCCTCTCAAGTGCTAAATCCGCCACTGATGATGTTGCAGAAAAATATTAATCATACTGCATTGCAGGGATAAATGCCAGGGATAATGCCTGTGACTTTATCCCTGCGGTGCAGGGATAAAGTCACAGGCATTCAGGCCTTAGACAGAAAACGGAGCAAGCTGCACTTTTCCCCCGTTTGGCTGCCACAAGAGAAGGGCAAGACAATCCAGCCCACCAACTGGAAGTGCTTCCTGCGCTAGTGACCACCCAGGAAGGGAGAAAACGCCAATGCATTAAGTGGTGCATCGAAATGAATACGTACATCATGCAAGCATACTGCGAAATAACGAAACTGGAGACCGATATGACAACTTACGGGGCGAGACTACATACCAAGTGGCTGGAACGACTCCTGGATATTCAGGACAGCGAATAGCGGAGCAGACAAGGACCATCATCACGAAGAACCTGATAGCTCCTGCAATCTAGAAAAAAATCAAGCACGACGTGAGCGATCAACTACAAAGAATAAAGAACACTAAACCAGAGGAAAAGCAAGAAGAAATACAACCCACAACAGCTGAAGTGGAAAGAGACGAGGTCATGATATCCAGAATACAGGACGAGTGGAAGAAGGCCCTAACAATTCGAAGGAATGGACCCCACAAAGACACGTGATACCAAAGCAGAGGCCGAATAGAACCTTGTGGAGAGTCACAGACCACCTCAATCGACACGTAATACCCCATTACCTCAACAGCAATGGTGCAACACTGGAGGCCATCCACACAGCCGTGTATTGTGCTGCAATAGCAGCCACGAGGATTAATGGAAGAGAAAAACGAGAGACCAGCAGCAGCAGAAGATAGAAGAATTAAGAGTCAAGATAGGCAAATTGATCCAGTACCAACGGGGCAATAGGAGTAAGAAATTAATTGGAATTATCAGAGAATAGCAGAGTACTGTACTTGGAAACATTGAAGCAGAACATCCTTGCACTCACAAGAGACTATGCCGATACAAAGAGAGCTCCCATAGGAAAATAACTGAATCTTCAATGAGGACCAAGGAGGCTTCTGCAGGAGTCTTGGAGAAGAAGGGCATGGACCACCTAAGCAGAAGACATTTGAGGAGTTCTGGGGAAACGTGGAGCAGGGAAGTAAGACATAACAGCCGAGCCCCCTGGATAGAACTAGAACGCAAGAAAACCAAGGACATACAAGAAATGAGAGGGAGGGAGATTCGGGAAGAAGTAAAACAGACGATCAAAAACTGGCGAACTCCAGGAATAAATAACGTCCACAACTACTGGTACAAGAAGCTCACTTGCACACACAAGCAACTGGCGGAGCAGTTCACCCGAATGATAAGGCACCCAGAGACAATCCCGACGTTTGTCACCCAAAGAATTGCATATCTGAAGCCTAAAGATGAAGATACAAGAAACACGGCGAAATATATGCCAATCACCTGCCTCCCAACGATATGCAAGATCCTCACCAGCTGCATAACCAGGAAGATATTGGACCACTTGGAGAGGTAGAACATAATGGCCGAACAGCAGAAAGGATGCAAGGAGCAATTAACCATAAATGCCGTGGTTATGGAGCAAGCCTATAAGAAGCGTCGCAACATGTACACAGCCTACATCGATTACCGCTAGTCTTTCGACTCCGTGCTTCAAAGCTGGCTAATAGAGGTGCTGAACATCTACAAAGTCAATCTGATAGTGACAAACATCCTAGGAGAAACGATGGCGAAATGGAGTACCACCATTAAGGTCAAAAACATCACAACCAGACCAATCCCCATCAGGAGAGGAATCTTTTAGGGAGATGTCCTAAGCCCATTGTGGGTCTGTCTAGCACTTAACCCACTAGTCACCATGCTCAACAATAGCAAGTACAGGTATAACCTCAAAGAAGGAAGGAAGAACCTGTACACCCTCACCCACCTGATGTACATGGATGACATCAAGCCCTACGGCGGACCCGAGAAGCACCTCCAGCAACTACTCCAGATCACCAAAGAATTCAGCAATAATATTAGGATGGAATTTGGTCTAGACAAATGCAAGACCTACGGATTGCACCAGGGAAAATTAGTCAACGAAATTACCAGCTGCAGACTTGTAAAGAGATCGAACCCATGGCAGAGGGAGAGGCCTACAAATACTTGGGGATGATGCAGGCTCAGCAGTTAGAGCACAAGGAAGTTAAGGCTGCCTGACCGAAAAATACCACCAGAGACTCAAAAGCCTGCTGAAAGCAAAGCTAAATGGAGGGAACACAGTTAAAGCCATAAACACCACCTATGCAGTCCCAGTGATAACATACTTCTTCGGGATCATAGATTGGACTAACACCGAGCTGGAGGATATCATGAGAAAGACAAGGACAATGATGACCAAAAGCCGCCAACGCCACCCGAAATCTGCCGTGGAAAGACTGACAATTGCCCGGAAAGAAGGAGGAAAGTCTGATAGACCTCATTGAGCAACAGAAGACAGTGATAGTTAACCTGAAGGATTACTTTCAGAAACACAGCAGGCCACTCAACCTAAGCGAGGAGTCCACCCCAACCAGGAAGCACAAACGAAGCTAGAAAGATTGGCAGAGAAGACACTTCATGGCAGACACTACAATGATCTCCATCAAGATCACGTAGATAAAATTGCTTCCAATGCATGGCTCATGAGCGGACGCTCTTCCCCGAGCCTGAAGGACTCGTGCTGGCCATCCAAGATCAGGTAATCGACACCAGGAACTATGTGGATATGTGTTGTGTCTTACACAAGGCACCCCTAAACGTTAGTTTATCTCCGCCATGGTTCTCTGTGATGATATACAAGACTTATAGAATGGCCAGAAATGAGTGTATGTTATGTTTGCGTACCGTGTGTGTGTTGTTTAGCTGTTTCTGGCCGCTTGGAACTATATACACCAGGAACTATAGAAAATACATCGCCAAGGAGCCCCTCCGAGTGTTCGATGACATTTCGACGATGCCACCTGGCCTCAGAAACGATCCAACACATCACCGCGGGATGCAAGATGATCACCCAGACTGAGTACACTCATGGATACGACCAGGTAGCCAGGATAATGCATCAGAAGCTAGCAAGGAAATACCAGTTGATCGAAGAAAGTGTACAGTACTACAAGTATGAACCTCAGGCAGTACTGGAGACCTCAACCCACAAGCCATACTTGGACAGCGCCGTTATAACGAATAGGACAATCCCGCACAACTGACCGGACATAACGTTTATGGAAAAGAAGGAAAAAGCTACCTATCTGACTGACATAGCGGTACCCAACACCGGCAACCTGCAGAAAACCCATGGGGAAAAAATCAGGAAGTACACGAACCTAAGACAGGAGAGCAAAGAGATGTGGCATATGCAATAAGTAACAACCATCCCGATCATCGTGTCAACCGAAGGTATGGTGCCAAAGACCCTACATAACAGCCTATTAGCAATAGGTCTCCCAGCGAACACCTACAAGGAATTCCAGAAATTCACAATCCTGAACACCTGTAGGATAGTCAGAGGGTTCCTCCACCAACAGTAACACCAAACATAACGACCACCCTGTGTACTTGGTAGCAATAGGCGTCACGAGGTGGAACCCCTAATCAGGGAGAAATAATATAAGAGCAATAATAATAATAATAAATGTAGCAGATGCCTTAACAATTTTTCTAACTTTACCAGTTTCAGTTGCTTAGGTGAATGGAGTTCGTTTTTCAAATTAAAATTAATAAAAAATTATTTACGATCGACGATGTCTCAACAATAAATCTGTAATTTGGCAATAATTTCAATATTCGCACATCTCGAAGAAAGAAAACATAAATTTGTAAAATATTTTAGCATTATAATTTTCCTTTTATTTTATTATTTTGGGTACGATTAACTGAATTATAATTTAATGATTTTTTTTTTATTTTTGTTGGTTTCATTATATTACATGTGAGATACGCTGTAATTCTTTTATTTTTCAATAAATTAATAATAATTATTTACGCATTTTTTTATTTTTAATCCAAATATTTTGGAGCGGCAAATTTGATTTCACTTACCGGCGACACATAGGGTCGCAGTCGCCCTGCATACATATGTAGTGTCTGTAAATTGCGTGTTTCTCTGGTCGATTTGCATGTTTTGCTGGAAGAAAAAAATCCAGTTTCTGGAGAGAAAACATTGCTATCTACGCCTGAGATAAACTCAACCATAAAGTGTAAAAAGCCCGTTAAAGTTACACGCGTCATCGACGAGATTCGAACTCGGGCCTTTTCCACCCGGCGTTGGGGAGGATGGTCCCGATACCACTGTGGTCTACCCGCGCAGACATACAAAGGGTTTATTGCTTTTATTGCGCCCCTAGGCCATATTGACTGATTACAACTCCCTCCCGCCGATGCAAAGATTTTCATTTTTAGAGTGATTAATTTTACCAATTTGCGCGAAGATTTAGGGGGCGTTGGCGCCCCTAGGCCACTGGCTACTCTGCCTTACCATAAAGCCTGCCCTGAAAACGTACAGTTAATGTTGACAACCTAGCATTGCCCCTATTGCTACATGTGTACACAGGTGGCTTTCATGATGTGACTAAGCCATTCCTTGTTACCTATTTAGTGGTGCACCATACATAGGTGCCACAATACGGAAGGTTCGTTTGCTATAAGATATTGAAAATTTACTTTTCGAGTATTTGAAAAGTAAATCCGAAATCATAACCCTCAGAGAAATCCATTAACTGTTTTTGTCATTGAAGAAGATGAGCCATCGCCGGTAGCACAGTGCATATAAGCACCGTCCTCCCCCACACCGAGTGGAAAAGGCCCAGGTTCGAATCCCATCAGTGACGCTTTTTCACAACAATGCTGAGTTAGTCGATTTCAGCGAGGACTGCATAGTTTTTCGTCCAGCAAACAGGAAAATCGACCACAGAACACACGTAATTTACAGAGATAACATATACGACGCAGTATGGTCTAAGTCGCTGATGCGCCTGACCCATACAACTTCGGGGTTGAAAAATGGGCAACAATGTATATTTGTATAAAAATATATATGCAATAAGTTTTAAATATATTAGTATTAATATATATCTTTCTAAGCACATGCCTGTGATTTCAGCTTGGGATTTTATACTCAGCTTATAATTCGACCCATAAATCTCTGGCGATGTTGTAGTGCTGCAGTTTTAATATAATCAGTTTTAATCTAACTTTACTAAAAGCATCTCGAACATACGAGTCCTTGATGATTCTCTTGATGATTTTAACGTTCACGATTCCAGCTGGTCGAGATGCTTTTACGAATATTAATGGCTTTTGTTAGGAGCGGCAAATGATGCAAGAAAGCAAGCTTATACAGCATCAGCCCAATAAACTACCCAGTCATCTGTCCCTCTAATAATTTGTCTAATTCCTGAATTTATTCAATCTACGCACCTATCAACACCAGATGGAAATATGTTCAAATAATTAAATTATCAGTCACTCTCTGACTGAAAGCCAATTTCGTAAATCTATCCTACAACCATGCCTTTTCAATTTAAATTTACGATCAAGGATTAGGATGCAATCCGTATTTAATTCACTCAGTCCATTTTAGACCTTAAACACTTTAATAAGGTCTCTGCAGGTGCCTAATTTCCTGATGCTGCAAATTGAAGTCTTTCTTGGTAAGAGCACCCTTTTGTGTCCCTGACTAATCTTGTTGCTCTTCTCTGCACCCGCTCTCACATCTGCATCCTTCCCAAAATGAAGCTTCTATACTGTATGCAGTACTCATGACGATACCTGACCATTGTCTTATACAACAGGACAGTCATTTATTTCCTAGCAGGCTGTCTACACTGCTCAGGGAGCTTCATATCAAACTGTGGGGTTCCCCCACAAGCCTCTTTCTCTACTACTGTCAGTGCTCTCTCGCGGGTAGCACTATCGATATAATTACCGCCCTCCCCACACCTGCTGGGAAAGACCCAAGTTCGAAGCCCTTCAATTGTGCAAGGAAATTTATGGACATTTTTCGCAACGTCGCTGAGTAAATAGGTCTCGGGCGAGGATGTCGTTTTTTTACCCCAAAAACCGAATGCAAAAACCGTTTTTTTACCCCGAATGCAAGAAAGAGAATTTGCATTTGTGGGCCAACAAACGCAAATCGACCATTTACAAACATAATACATAATACGCAATATGGTCTGTCGCTGATGCCCATTAAAACTCTACTACTACAACTATAACTACCTTCAGTGTGTTCCACCAGTTGAGATGTTATTCCTGGATTACTGCTTCCCATATGCTGTAAAACCCTACTACTACAACTATAATTACCTTCGGTGTGTTCCAATCCAATTGGAATGTTATTCTGAGATTACTGCTTCCCATATGCAATAAATCTCTCTGTCTCTCTCTCTCTATTAGCACATTCCCTATTTCTTTTTTTACTCTCTGGGTGGCTTCACCAAAACGTCTCAATCTTCTTGACTATATTCAAAAGTGGAAAATCAGGTTAATTACTGATCCATCTCTTAGGAAGTCTCATCACTCTCTCTCTATATCTCAGATGTTTAGTTTCAGGTATCTCTGTCATTCTACTGCTCTCTTCCAAACTAGTCCGAACACGTATGCCAACGAGCCAGCATCCATTCACAGTTGGTATAAGCCAATCTTTCCACACCGGGTGGAAAAGACCACAATTCTAATTCTGTCGATGACATGAAGAATTTTTATGGGTTTTTTCAATGCTTGGGTAGCATTGTTTATACCCCGGGACGACCTCACGGTTAGAGGAGTTCACAAGATAGAGAGAATACAAGAAACAGCACTGTATTTAGCAGTCACGGGCTTGAACCCCGGTCACTCAAAGCACGTGTAATAATGCACACTCGGCTACGGCGGCCCAAAATTTTCTGTTTATACTCCTCTGACCGTGTGGTTGTCCAGGACAACCACACGGTCAGAGGCGTTCACAAGATCGAGAGAATGCAAGAAACATTACCGTATTTAGCAGTCACAGGTTGAGCTCCGGTCACTCAAAACACGTGTACTTATGTACCCTCTCGCCGCTGATCCACCTAAAATTCAGAAAAACAACAGCATCCATCCGTTCAGAAATTATAATCTACAGAAATTGAAGACTAACAAGTATCTTTTTGAAATACGAGTATAACTGATGGATAAAATGGCTTGAAATCTACCATAAACCATAAATGTACTTTATTGGGTTCGTCAAAAAAAAAAAAAAAAAATACAGATCTTAATAATAAAAGTACTAATCGATAAACTGATGGAGTAGAAAATATAAACGCAAAGAATTTGATATAAGAACAGACGGAGGGAGAATGGAGAAATCGAAAGACGTGCTTGTAAGTCGCCCTGGCGAGTAGCAGTCTAGTTATAATCGCCGATTTCCCACATCTGACGGAAAAGACCTGAGTTCGAATCGCGTCAATAACGCGAGGAATTTTCATGGGCTTTATTCACAATGGGGCTGAGTTAGTCAGTCTCAGGCGAGGGTTGCTCTTTTGTTTCTTCTTTTCTTTATTTGTGTGTAGACACAAATACTACATAGGTTTTTATATTTATATTGTGAATAGTAATTCTTTGATAAAAATGTAAAGTAAGAGTTCAAAAATGTTTTATGTTCTTTGACTTGAAAAATAAAGTAACAATAAAAACAATTTTAATAGAAACTTTTAACTTATTTATTGTACAATAAAAATGTATAATAAAATTTAAACACTTAACAAGTTAAGTTTAAGTATGCTTTTATATTACACGCTTTCTTGGTTTATTATTATTATTATTAGACATTTTTAGCTTTATTATTATTATAATTAAAATTTTTGGTTTATTATTATTATTATAAATTTTTAAACTTTAGAAAATGTTTACACTGAAAATGAGGCCCCCGGCAATGGCCTGTTTTGCCGTAGCGTTAACGCGGCCTGGTTACAGGATGCACTTCTTTTGCTTATTACTCTCATAGAAAGCCTGATGACTCTTGCAAGAATGTGGAATGAAACAGTATTTCCAGTTGGCCTTCACCTGAGGTGTGTCCAAATAATAAATATACAAGCTTAACGTTCAAGGTTATAATAACCGACGACCAAACATCTGCTTGTTAGCCTACAGCTGCGGGGTGATAGCGGTGTTAGGGAAACTTTCCCTGCACTGGGTCATTCCGGTGAGGGAGGGTTGATCATGCGACGGGGTATTGGACAAAAAGGCTTGCATTTCTTTTCAACCTACAATTTAAGAAAGTAGTGTTATGTAGCTTCCAAGCAGTGCCATAATTTCCCCTTCCACTCCTTGGTTTCATAATCGAAACCGGACTTCACGCCAACATTTTTATCGTTTCCTTTTAGTGGGTAGACCTGATTAGAGCAAGAATCTCTTTCAGTAATGTATACTGTACTGATAGCAATGCGTATATCGTTTGCTATATTAGGCCTACAGACCAAAGTTTGCATTAGAAGAAAACAGAATTTCGCTGCTCTTCCATTCATAATGACAATCTCTCATATGAAACTTCTTCACAAGGCTACTCGATCTCTCCAATAGTTCCGTGGACGTACACTCATTTCTATACCTCGGCCCACTTGCCAGATCAGTGCACCAATGTAGAGAGATGCCTTAACAGCAGAGGTTTCCGAAGTACAATTTGTAGAACCTGAGATTCTCCCTAATTTTTATTGTGGATTTTTTATTGGTCTCCACAGGTATATATATATATATATATAATATATACTGTGTATTACTGTTATTAAATATATTTCAGTTCTGCAGTGCAAAAATGATTGAAAAAACAAACACAGTAACGGTTTCGGGGAGTGCCCGAATGTCCTGTATTACTGTCTTCGAATTCCATAGTCAATATTCATTCTTGGTGAGCCAGTTTCAATGGTTACGGTTGTAAATTTGTTCTTTGACTTAATTTTAAATGGTCCTCGCGGTATTGCAGTGTTTATCATCATAGTCTCCAACACCGTGTGGAAAAGGTCTCAGTTCGAATCCCGTCAATGAAACGAGTAGCGCTGATCTGGTGAGTGGACCAAGGTATAGAAATAAATATACGTCCACGGACACTATTGGAGAGATCGAGTAGCCTTGTAAAGATGTTTCACACCGAGTTAGTCAGATTCGGTTGATGGTAACAAGATTTCCCTCTCTACCCGAGACTTGGGTATTTTCGCCCAGCAACAGGGAAACAAACCTACCAGAAATTGCTTACCCATTAGATGGATCGCGCAAAAGGATTTTTCAATCAGATACAATCAGATGGGGGCTTCGCACCCATGCCTGAAAAAGGGACACTTTAAATTATTTTTTATTTATTATTATTTTTTTTTTTTTTTTTGGAATTTGATATAACAAAAATTAAGAATGTCAAAACCAACCGAGCAATCAAGTTCCAACATACCATTGCACGGATCTGACCACTAAAACAAAGTAGTTTGCGTAGGATTACAATATTTTGAGAGAAGGTCAAAAAACTAAATAAAGTATTCGTGCAACTGCATAATTAAATAAACTTCATTTCATTTTGCAGTATGAAATGAAGAATCTAGGTTAGAAGAAGGTGTTGCCTGTTGTTTGTCCAAGCACTAGTATCAGAGCTCCGTTTAGGGACGTATTATTCCGTGTTACCATTTTTAACTCACTTCTGGGGTTACTATTCAGGTGCTTTGCCTCTTGCGTCGTCACTGGTATAGATCTACTTGGAATACACATGAAAAATAATTACTGTAAGAACTCCTCGCCAAACTTTGACCTTAAGAAACTTGTTGCTGCATTTGTTACACTGGAAGAATAGAAAATAAAAAACTCGGAATTATATTCTTGTTCAATTTCAGTTTGTTTTTGTTTAAAGCAAATCTATAAATAAATTCAGAATTTTTATTCTTGCTAATACACAGTATTAATTTTAGAAAGTTAATTGGGGTAATTAGGTATTAGGCAAGTTAATCACATACTGAATGTTCCTCTAGTCTAGGGGGAGTATTATATGTGACTGAATATTCTCTGGGGCGCCTAATGCCCTACTAACGATCCTGACTATACTAATTTAAATAACTATCAAATAATATCCCAGCATTTCCCAGGAAACAGCCGATATTCAGTATAATGTCTTAGTAGCCAAGAGTAGTCTGCTGATCACTAGCCCACCACTTCCGCTACAAGGCGCACGCTGTTGTCTTAGTATGCACACAGTTTCAAGTCTCTTGATTTGGAGCTATGGCGCTGACAGAAAGACACACCACAGGCTCTTTCATTATTATAAATTTAACAGTTCAACTTTCACGGTTGTGCAAAGAGGGGTGTAAGTATAGGAGTATACTGGATGGGCTTCTGGGTGGGGGAAGTTTCGCGCGAACCCCTTATTAAATTTTTGGGATCATTCTGAGCTCCATGTTTTTTTTTTTTGTTTTTTTTAAAGGTTTGATAATATATATTAACAGATTGTTTTAACCGGGAATGACCCTTAGCTCAATCATTCTCAACCGAAGCCCTTGTTAAATTGACAGCATACCTATCCTGAGTAAGTGAATTCCTAGCAACTAGGAGTCTCGGCACAAGAGAGTACCTTGAACTTTTATTAGATTGTTATAGCATAATAATGACAAAAGATAGAGGTCCCTTCCCCCTCCCAAAAAAAAAAGGAAAATGTTCCGGAGTCGCAGGATACGTAACACAGCCCTTGGGGCATCACGAGCCAGAATTGACACCCTGGGGGAAAACATCATCACTTAGCCATCTCGCTTTGCTCCGTGTAAGGTGGGTGGAAATGGATTAACAATTCTTAACAATTCCGAACTCAGAGATGCTGACTTGAACTTGTCTGCCCCCACCCGCTTTAGCTTCTCCTACGCTGTCCTGCAATTAAAAAAAAAAAGAAAAAAAAAAAAAAGGAGCGTATTTGGTATCCGTCATTTTTGTTGGTTGCTATATTTTCCTATTTTTCCAGTAGATGGCAGCAGCAGTCATAATACAAAATTGTTTTGAAAATTTTGTTTCTGACAAGCAGATCAAATAACAGTAAGACAGAAAGAAGCGAAGACAAGAGGCGAGACCGGATGAATTTATGCTCTGCTGCCCCTGCGCAAAACAAAAGTAGTTAAGCTCTCACAGTTTACCTTTTAAATGATATACTTTGCATAAGCTACAAATAATATGATGTGTGCGCCATAAAAACGTCCTTGTTTTTTTTGTTGTCGTTTCGATGTAGACGATCTTATCGTAAATTATCGATTCGTGTAAAACCGAGGAAATGAAGTCATTAAATGTCAGCTTTACGTCCATCAGTTTGTGATGAATCACCACCGGAAGGTTACGTATCTCTGATAAGATTCTATAAACTGGTGCCGAAAGCAACTAACTCGACAAATTATTTAATTAGTTAGTTTCTGCCTGACCTTCGATAAATTATAGGGAAAAAAAAAAAAACGATGGGCGATTCATCATCCGTGCATTGTTCGGAACAAGCTACAACTGCTTATTTGCATCGTTCATAACGTCACAAGTTGAGTGGATTTCTGTTTAAAACTATCAGACACACGCATGTCTTACGTACGCATGCGCATATATTCACTTACTATCATCTTGCGAAGTAGAACCATAAAGTAATAAGAATGAATTTATTGTGCTGGTTTTCCTAATGCCCTTCCAACGATCCTGTCCATGAAAATGGATCGTGCGTTATCAATATTTATGTAAAAATTGGTTGTAAGCTGAGTTAACCCAAAGGAACCATTGGCATTAAAAAGAACACGCAGATCGCCGGCAGCAATATTCTGGTTGGAACAGTTCGTTAAAATTTAATGTCGTCTTACAGCCATTAATATCATGGTTTGAGTAGATTTTTATGGTCTTTTGTAAGCCAGGATGCCTTTCAAAGATGAATTTTAATGATATATAAGCAACATAAATACGGATAGAATAACTATGGAAGTGAGCTTACAGAAGCATAAGCTTCCCAAGTAAATTTAGGAAACCATCTCATGTTACTAGAATTATAAAAAGTTGTACATCTAGGGAATAGTCTTATTCTGCACGTAGCAATGAACAAAATAGGTTTGCTACTGAGCGCATCTCTCCGAAACAGCAAACCAACCAAAGAACACAAGCCGTTATAGATACAATACACTGACACCTCATAGCCTTAGTTGCTTTCATGCTTAACACATACCTAACCGCTTGCAGTGATGTAAATAACGAAATTATTAACGTCACTGATTGACATTTTGCAAGTATTTACAGGGCCAGTCCGGGAGGTTTTATGCAAAAATTAATATTGAGTAATAAATACCCAGCCTTTCTTACTAGGACTGAGAGGGAGCTCTTTATTTGGATTGGGGTCCTTATCAGTGATGGGCCCAGGTTCGTTGCACCGCTCTAAATTCTCCAAGGATTGGTCCTCAGTATTTAGATCTGGTTTAAACTGTTAACTGACAGAAATTGAAATGCGTTTTAGGTGTGCAAAAACACAAAAATCCGAATCCGCCACAGCATCGATAGGAAGAGTCCCCGACATCTTTTGATTAGACGTTGGCGGTTTACTGGCCCGTGATTTAGACAATGAGTAGTGGTTGCTACAATGTTAGGTGTGTACGTATTAAGATCCAAGGTAGCTAAGGTTCTGAGGTTTAAGGATATTGTGTCTGTAATTGTATACTTCGGGCAAGGAAAATATCTAATTTTCCTACATTTCTTCCAGCCGTTGGCCTTGCGATGACCAATCTGCAAGGCTATTCACTTCCTGAAAGTCATTACCAAGCTTTTCAGAAGGTTGTAGAGGGGGCCCCTGGTGCACTGTTCTGTAACCAGTGTGCTAGAAGACATTCTCTCCCTATTATTGAATCAACATACGAATTATCCAATTATAGATCGTGTCATTTGTTAATTGTTCTTGTCTGTGTTGCTACACTTTTTCAGCAGAAGATTGATATAAGGTCATTTGCAAATAGCCATTATGTTTTCACTGAATTCGGTCAAACCTTTACGAAAATACATTATTTTCGTCATCATACTTCCTTCTGCATGTCTCTTTCCCTCATATCTGACCTTGTATAGTCTACTTCCAAGTGCAGCAAATATAGTGGGCCGTAGGCTTAAAACAAGTTGCAGAATATTGTCCTAGTGACCACACCTCAAGTAATTGTAGTTAAAGTAACGTAGCAACTGGAAAACGGTTTTCTGTGCAACAAGACCCTAGTCCTTGTTGTTATTTTTTTTTTTTTGTTGTTATTTTTCTTCAAAATCAATATTACGGTGTGTGGTATAAGAAAGATGCTGGTAAATAACATATACAGTAAGTAACTGATTACTGATACAGTTATTGAAGAACTCTCTTTATGTGGATTCATTGTATCTAACATACAGCACCAATGCTGCCTAGCACTTTAAGAGAGGGTATCAAAACATTTTCCCCCGACCTTCTGTGCTTATTGACTGTATTGCTTGTTTATCTAGTAATATATCCCAGAAGTTTCATTGCTCTAACTCTTATGTTTCTTTTGTTAAAGCTGAATGTGAAACAGGGTGTCGTCATGGATAAAGTTACTGATCCAATACAGTCAATCAATATCGATTCATTACCAAATTATTGTTTTTATAAAGCAATCAGCCAAGGATTATCCATTAAGAGATATTTACAGTGTATGGAGATATCTCTCCATCGTATGACGTTGTAAAACATTGGAAGAGACAATTAAAGTACGACCATGATGAGGAATGGTGCGGGTGGCCATCCACATATCACACTACTGAATGGAGAAAATTTGAACAGCTGATCCTGAACGATCGCAGATAACAATTAAACAGATAGTCGCTGAGACTGGGATCAGCTATGGATCAGTGGAGAACATTTGAATATGAATAAGGTCTCAGCACGATGGATTCTCCTTGCTTGATCACATGTCTTCAGAAAGAAAATGGGCAAGCCTGCCTGCTCTGCTGAATTAATCGCCATGTGTGACAGCGTTCCTGGCCAGTTTTTTCTCGATTGGTGCCTACGGCTGAATCGTTGATACATCACTTTGATCCAGAAACATAACAGGTTTCGAAACAATGGAAGCATCCATCATAATCAACTCCCAAAAAAAGTCAGGATGCAACCATCTGCACGAAAGGTGTTGCTGTCGTTTTCTGAGTTGAGATGGACATTATTCTCACCGATACCTTGTGAAGGGTACCATCATCAATGCACATTACTGAAGCAAGTTACCGAAGAAATTACACGTGGGAATTAAGGAAAAGCGACGTGGAATGTTCAGCAAAATACTTATCTCCAGTCCATAGGGCCTTCCACTGAATCCAAAGATGCTCTCGTAATTATGGCTAAGCGTTTGCTTTCCTCCTTTACTGCCTCTCTATAATTGGGTAGATTCCGTTTATCCCAGTCTCCTTTTTTATGTTTAGCCTCGACAATTTCTCTTCCACTTTCCTTTCAGTTATCACAAAATCATTTAGCTCCCCGTTACATTTTGATAAACTTTTCCCTTCCCTAAAGAGTTCCTCATGTGTGAATGTAGATGCAAAATACCCATTCAGTTTGTCAGCAACCTGAGCAGAGTTATCAACAGTTAAATTATTGACATCAAGTGACCCAGTCCGATTCAAACCCTTCCTTCTACTGTTAATATAAGCATAGAAGTCTGCTGCTGGTCTTTGCATTCTTTGCCAAAGACTTCTCGTAATCTACCTTGGATTGCCTAACCTCCTTTGTGACTTGATTGGAGACTGGTTTATATTTACCATACGCTTCTGGATTAACCCGATAATTTATGTGCATCCCACGTATTTTTCTTCTCTGCTACAAATCTCATCAGTTTGTGTGACATCCATTTAGGTGCCTTGTTTATCATCCAACCACCATTTGTTCAGATTTGTCCGATTTCTCTTTCTAGGCACGTTAATATTCTGAATTTTATTAACATTAAAATTCACCATCGCTGGTTATTACCCTGCAGCAACCTTCCGGATAACGTGGTGGATAGTGTCGCTGTTCACATTGTAAAAATTATGTACCATCTAACAGTGTATTGAACAGTGATTCGGCTGACTGTTCCTCAGAAGAGCAAGTGAAAGCGAAAAGTCATTTTCTACTTGTGCGTTGGATATCGTATAACGGAAAAAGAACAATTGAGAAAGATTACTGATGTCAGTTGACGTGTCTAGCATTACGGAAATGAGATTAGTTCGACCTACTTGTTTCTTGATTTCAGCAAGTAATAATTGAACGTGAAATTTGATATTGTAAATGGGAATAGACAATGCAGTAAACACAAATGAATGTGTTCTAAACGATGATTCACTTTATTATTATTATACGGACTAACGAGCTAACAAGCACATAAAAATTTAACGTAATTTTGTTTTTTCTATTGAATCATTGTCTTGGAATTTTATATTTTTCTTATCTTTATTTTACATCGTTGTACTGTGAGCTGCGTGTTTTTCACTTATTTGTTATTTTTATTTATTTTGGCTGACACGAAATCACTTTCAGACTTAACTAAACATTTCCGTAAAGGTGAGTACAGTGCTCTCCGACAGTTTTTAAATTCTGTACAGTGGGATCAACTGACGATGTTACCAACAGTAAATTCTAAGTGGGAAGCGTTCAAGGAATTAATCGTGGAAGCTACTAAAAGTTTCATACCTATTAAGAAATATTGTTCAAGGTTTAGGCCTAAATGGTTATCTAATGAACTAATGAGACTCGTAATAGAGAAGAAAAATGCATGGGATGCATATAAATTATCAAGCAACTCAGAAGCCTATGGCAGATATAAGCTAGTCTGTAATCAGGTGACAAAGGAGGTTAGGCAGGCGAAGGCAGATTACGAGAAATCCTTGGCAAAAGATGCTAAGAAAAACAGCAAGGATTTCTTTACTTATATAAACTCTAAAAGGAAGGGGATGAATCTGATTGGTCCACTTGACATCGATGGTTCGACTGTTGATGATCCTGCTCAGATAACAAACAAACTGAATGAGTATTTTGCAGCTACATTCACACGTGAGGAATTATTAAGGTTTGAAAATGGCAGAAGGTTATCAAATTGTAGCAGGATACTTAATGATTTTGGAATAACTGAAAGCAAAGTGGAGGAGAAACTGTTGAAGTTAAACATAAGAAAAGCACCTGGGGTGGATGGCATCTATCCAGTTATATTAAAGGAGGCGGCAAAGCAACTAAGCAAACCCTTAGCCATAATTATGAGAGCGTCCTTGAACTCAGGGGAGGTTCCCACGGACTGGAGATGTACAAATGTATCCCCAATTCACAAAGGGGGATCGAAGGGTGACACGAGTAATTACAGACCAGTTAGTTTAACTTCTGTTCCGGGTAAAATAATGGAGTCACTGGTTAAAGATTCATTGCAGGATCATCTAGACAAGACTGCAGCAATAATTCAGACACAGCATGGGTTTGTTAAGGGAAAGTCTTGTCTGCTGACAAATTTGATAGGATTAATATTATGATGTGGTTACAAAGGAACTGGATACAAAAAATAATTTTGATATCATATATTTGGATTTCAGGAAAGCTTTTGACACTGTTGCGCATGGAAGACTATTGTACAAATTGGAGCAGAATGGTATTAAGGGTAAGTTGCTACAATGGATAAAAGGATGGTTAAGTGGGAGAAGACAGAGGGCGGTAATCAATGGGTGTTGCTCTTCGTGGACTAATGTTATTAGTGGAGTCCCACAGGGTTCGGTGTTAGGTCCACTGTTGTTTTGTATATTTATCAATGATATTGATGAAGGTATATCAGGCTTAATGTCAAAGTTTGCAGATGATACAAAGGTTGGCAGGGTTGTTAATGACAGTGATGGCAGTGTGCTACTGCAACAGGATCTAGATAATTTGGGCAGATGGGCTAAGAAGTGGCAACTGAAGTTTAACCTTGACAAATGCAAAGTACTGCATATGAGTAGAAGTAACCCCAGAGAAACGTACCAATTGTGTGGTACTACACTTAAGGTGGTAGAAAATGAAAAAGACCTGGGAGTAATTGTGCAGTCAGATATGGAGTTTTCTGAGCAATGCAGACAGGTGGCAGGGCAGGTCATGGGGTTTTGTCAATGATATATAGGAATTTTGCTAGCAGGGAAAAGGAGGTGATTATCCCTCTGTATAAGGCAATGGTCAGGCCACGCCTTGAGTACTGTGTACAGGTCTGAAGGCCTCATTTTAGGAAGGATGTAGATTTACTTGAGCGTGTACAGAGAAGGGCAACAAGATTGGTGAGGGGAATGAAGGGATCCTCTTACCAAGAGAGGCTTAAGTTCTGCAAATTGCAGTGGCTGGAGACTAGGCACCTGCGCGGTGATCTGATTGAGGTGTATAAGGCCTTGAATGGGTTGAGCACGCTGAATTCTGATGGGATCCTTCCACTTGTTCAGATTACGAACGTAAGGGGGCATAAATTCAAATTAAGAAAAGACAGATGTAGAATAGATGTGCGGAAATTTGCCTTTAGCCAGCGGGTGGTTAATCGCTGGAACAAACTTCCATCTGTCGTTGTGGAAGTTGATAGGTTGGATAAATTTAAGGAGGAACTGGACAGGCATTTGGCGGCAATGGTGTGATTTTTTTTTTTTTTGGCTGATGCTGCATAAGCTCGTGCACTTGCTTTCTTGCATCACATACCACTACTACTACTACTACTGCTATTTCACAAAAAGTTATGGTTTTAACATGATTTTGGGAAAACTGTAGGTTTTAATTTTCTTACGAACGTTGCCTGTAATTTGCTATCCTATAATGATTTAATTAATAAATAAAGTTAAAACTGAATTTTATATTGCCCGATAGATACAAAATCATCAGTTTTGAAATATAAACGTTCATTGCGGTTTCAAAGGGTTGCCTCAATCTTTTGGAAATCGCGGATCTTTCACTGCAACAGCATTGCATCGTTGGACTTTTTCTCACCACCCTCACTCTGAATAGTGGAGAAACCTGTATACAGTACATCAATGGTAAATAATAAAATTTGTTTGAAACAGGTGAACCTATGTCTGAGGTTCTTCGAATAGCAGTAATCTGCAGTCGCAAAGACCGTAGCTACATCGTTACGAAACAGAAACGGGCTCCAAGTTTTTACGAGGAATATAGTTGGTATAATGAGTACCGCTTTTGAAATGTGTGTGTTTTTTTAGAGATTAAATGATCTTGTTGTTTGCAATGTGATAAACTTAGCACTCTCAATCATTAGCAGCTTTTACAATCGTCAACACGCGGCACTTTAATTATATAATATAAAACAAAATATTTTGGGGGCTTTATCCCCTTTAGTCTTCATCCCTCCCCGTAGATCCCCCTATCTCCATCTGCTCTGTAACGACTATAACAAATAATCCTCGAGGATTAGTATATGGTAGTTTCGCTGCTTCCTTAAAATTATATTCTTCAGAAATTCTGTGATCGATTTGTTCGTTTTGCCAGATTAAAAATCCAGTTACCGTGAGAAAAAGCGAGCAATCCTCTTCCGAGACCAGGTAACTTGGACTCGGTCTACACCTTTACCATGTGGTGTAGGAAAACAGCTATTATATTCACTGCGTAGAATACATTGATGCTAAATATTAAACAGCGCACAAGACACGTGAAATCAATGGTTACTAATAATAATCACCACATACGTATTATCAGGGGCGTCGAGAGCCGAGGAGAAACTGACCCGTCTGTTCTCCCACCTCATTCGATTCCCCTGCGTATTATTACTAACATTAAAGTAATATTTGTTAGTAATAATGAGAGAGAGAGAGAGAGAGAGAGAGAGAGAGAGGATTTGAGATTTAGGCTATCCCGCCTACCCTAGAACGGCGGAATTGGCACACTAGGCACTGTTTTTAAACTTTTAAGGAATTTTTAACTTAAATTATTTAAATTACATGCCCACCAATTATTATTATTTTTTTTAAAATTAGAATAAGCCTGAATTTCGAAGGCCAATAGACAGTGGGAAAAGAAAACTATCCTTATCTGTTGGGTCAGGGTAGACGAGACTTGATTTTCATTACCAGGGCGTTCCTTCAGCTAGAGCAGGTGAAATACATTTATCACGTGAGAATTTCTCTTTTCTGAGGCCGGAAATGATGACGACACCCTAATGAGTTATTTGCTAGACCTAATTCAACGCATAATACATACACGAACATAGCTGGTCAAGGATGTCCAGATCAGAGAATACTAAAATGTCATAATGCAGGTTGAAGGTTAGATGATTAAATGACTTAGCAACATCTGGCGACTGTTTATCTTTTTCAAGTGTAAATGACATACTATTAGAAGATTAGCTATGGCAATTTAACCTTCACCTGCAATGGAATTCAAATGCAAAATCAATATTGAATCCAGAGCAGAAGCACATTCACCTCTAGACTATATCCTATCCTCTCAGTGAGATTAACCAATTTACATTTAAATTTTGCATATTAAAAAACAACTATACTCCCACCCATTCGGAGGTTTTTAAATCTTCCCTCAGTGTAATAAATCTGAATGTAGTTTCCTTTTCTGTGTAAAATTATTTTCATTTTTTTTTTTTTTTTTTTTTTTTTCATATTTGAATCAGTAAAATTAGTCCCTATTTAATGGAAAATATAAATACTGAGCCAACGGTGCATACCCATCACCTCTCAAGTTGGTTGCGAATGGTCTTAATTTGGCCAGTTGCTCTTATAACGTACCTAAAAGAGTTGGAGTTTCGTGTATGTCACCACAGGGCTCGTAACTCACCAGGTAAAAAGAAACGAAATAAAGTATAGGAATTGTTCAAATTTATTCAAATAGCACGCTTGCTTCTGTGATAAATTGCTTCCTTATGGACACTACTCTCATATAAATCAAATTTAGTTTACATTTTCGTTGTCTCTGTTGGTAGACAGTCTTTCAAGGTAAACTAGTGGATATTATAAGGCTGGAAGCCTCCGCTCAATAAAATAAAGAAATAAGTTGGAACCTACTGACTTAAAGAGTGTTTTGAATCTCCAACATACCTGGTACAAGCAGGCTATGTTGAAGTATATGAAAGGCTTCGATCTGACTGTGGAAGTTCAAAAACTGCTGAACATCTATCTCTGTGTGTGGTGTTTAATATGCATCTAGCACAACATGTACCATAACAGAACAAATTTACATATTAACAGTGTGCCAGCATGACGGACTAGGACAAACCCATACATTATGAAAAATGTAACCAAGGGCTCTACAGTTCGCTTCGAAATTTCACTAAAAGTTATGGAAGCAATTTTAAGTGGAGGGAAATAAAGGAGAGAGAGTTGGTTTAAGATGGTAAATGAATAGACCGAAAGAACATAGCAAAATAATTAACTTCAAATATCCCATCAGGACAATCCGGAAAACAGTGTTTTTGATTACAGGTGAACCGCAATATTCTTTAGAAAGTTCCACAAAGGTTTTATTCTCTTTTGTCTAGAGTGCTGTTTGCAGTAAGATCAGTGTGATTCTTATGGCCTTTGTGAAGGAGCTTTTTTATTTTGCTGTTGTTGTAGTTTTTTACTTTAAGTTTTAAACCAAAGAAGGTGACACGCAGAACGAACCAGAATTTTTGAAATTACTGTGCTTTTATTTTAGCTCCAGTCGGTTTTCTGGGTCTGTTCATCAAGACGCTAAACCCTGTCTGAATTACTTAACACCTTTAAAGGAACTTGTGCGTACACTATAAAATTAATAACATTAAAAGATTAAATATAGTAGAGTTGGAATTATTATCAGTTTCAATTAGATCAGTCAAGCTGAGCATTCTAATCAGCACTGCAATTCATCAGAATGTCACATGAGTATAAATGACCTAACAGAAGGATAATGAAGATATAACAAATATGCATTGAAAGGGCTTTAACTTGAACTTCTTCAATATATAAGGTTACCCTCACAGATTTAAGGGGGGGATTAAATTTGGTTGTTTAAGTCGAACGCGCAAAGTCATTCTTCACAGCTAATTCACTTTTGATAACAGAAACTCCAATTATTTCTTGGTGACCTTCGTCTTCCGAGAATTCATTCTCGGAAGACGAAGTTTATATATAGTTGAACGAATAATCAAAAGTATTCTGCTTGAATTATTGAAAGCTGAAAATTAATCGAGAGATTTCTGTTTTGTTTGACTGATCGAAAAGTTGCGAGTTAAAGCTTTATAACGAACAGTAGCGGCTCGTGACTCTAATGTATGGGGGTACAGTACTGCTTCTTAAAGTTACATTAAATTGCCTTGGTTATAAGACATGTAGACAGAGATGGTAATAAGAATAATAAGCAAGTTAAAAATACTACAAAATATTAACTGGACACTTACTATTAACAGACTTGCGTAATCTACAAAATATTAACTGGACACTTAGCATTAACAGACTTGTGTAACCTCGAAATTTTATATAAAAATAAAATCCATTCTTCGGTTTTTATTTGTTGAAAATAAATTAATAACTTTTTTATTCAAGTTTGGTGCACTGTTCAAATCGGCACTGTCGCTCCACAGTTCCTTTGATTCGTTTTGTCACCTCTAACAAATGCGTATTGGCAAGTTGCCAACTAAGCATTGACTCAACCACTGGGGCGAGATGTGGAACTGCGTAGCGCACAGTTCCACCTACGGTTAAACTTCAAAATTGACAACGATTTCGTGTTTTTATTCGTTTATTATTGAACTGATTATTGGAAATAGAGGATATGCGGGACTTGTTAATAAAAATATTCATTGCGTTGCATTGTTCTTCATAAATTTTCATATAACTCCGTTGACTGTATATTTAGATTTAAAAAACTGGGGGTGCTGCAGTTCCGTAGTGCCTACCAACGAGCCGCCCCTGATAACGAATATCTGGAAATGGACTATAGATCCTGACTGTAAATGCAGAAATCATCTCATAACGTCACTGATTATTAAAAACATGCAAAAAATCTTTCTATTTATTATTCGAAATAAATAAAAAGAAATAAAAAAGCTATTCGAATTAATGTTAGGATCTAGTGATTATTATTATTATTATTATTATTATTAGCCATATGGAGCAGAGAGAGAGAATCACCAAGAAAGAGAAGAATGATGATATCTAACTCAGGACTCTGGGTGTGCTAAGCCCATACTCACCAGATGTGAGCTCCTGGGGTAAATCACATATGACAAGACAGATTGAATGATTCAATTTCTTTCCATGTAGAAATTCCTCCTGCGAACGAGTCCAGTTCTTTCTTGTCTCAAACATTACTATCGTAAATATATTTAATTCCATCCTCATTTCTGATATACCAGAAGGATCGTATGGATGAACAGCTAAATTTTGACGTATAGTATAAAGAATGAACACCATTTTATCATTTTAAGTTATACTGTAATGGAAAATAAATAAAAAAAAAAGATAAAGGGAAAAAAATGCGAAAATAACACAGTTCAGTTATTTGTGGCCCTAATTTAGATCATATATTTAAATAATATGCTGTATACGTGAACAATGCCATTTATTTGTTTTGATACGGAAATTACCAACTGGAAGATTACATTTCGAAATTTCCCGACAGGTGGCGCAGTCAAGATGAATTGTTGACCTAACGTCACAGCATGACCTAACTTGACAGATGGGCTTGTCTTTAAAGAATGAAAAGCTAAAAAGTATCAGCTACTGTTTAAGCTAACAACGAAAGAGGCACTGCTGTATGTAGAGTGAGCATGTGTAATAAATTAAGAAGGCATGTAAATGATGAATGGGTGATTCGACGTATTATTTGAAGTGTCGATTTAACATTCATATTTTCTGTGTTCAGTGAAAGAAGAAATGAATTTAAGAATTATTAACTCAAAATATAGTTCTAGTTTTATTAATGATTAAAGCTAATCATTGATATGCGTTAAACATATACGAACTATTCAACTTGTGGGATACATTTATTATAATACTGTATTATAATAAATTTATAGTAATATATTTATTTTAAAGCCGAATGAGCTAGGATATTAACCATGTCCTCCCTGTGCTTTCTTGCAATTGCAGTTTAGATTTTACTAAAACTTTAAGGGCAGGTAAAATTCTGCTACTTTTTTCACTAACAGTCACATTATAACTAAAAATGTTTAAAACTATAAATATTTATGAACATTTGCATTTGTAAATGTAAATATAAATTTTATTTTGTTATGCACAATAAACAACACAATTTAATTATTGTTAGCAGAGGCATATGATGCTTATACAGTATCAGCCAAAAAAAAAAAGTTCACCCACCATTCGATCCATACTTTGTCTAGTTCTTGATTGAATTTATTTAAGCTATCAACTTCCACAACAACAGATGAAATTTTTTCCGACAATCAACCACCCGCCGGCTAAAGGAAAATTTCCGCACATCTAGTCTGCAACTGTCCTTCCTCAATTTGAATCAATGCCCACGCAGGTGCATAATCTGTGCAAGAGGAAGAATCCCATCAACACTGAGTTGCTCAAACCTTCAAGGCCTTATATACCTCAATCAGGTCGCCTCGTAATTGCCTCATCTGCAGACTCTGCAATTTGCAGAACTTAAGCCTTTCTCTGTATATCATTGACAAAACCCCATGGGTTGTTCTGGCAGCCTGCCTGCACTGCTCAGAAAACTTCATATCTGGTTGCACAATAACCCCCAAGTTTTTCATTCTCCACTACCCTGAGTATAGTACTACACACTTGGTATGTTAATCTGGGGTTACTGCTACCCATATGCAGTACTTTGCATTTGTCAACATTAAACTTCAGGCTCCAACTCTCAGCCCATCTGCTCACCTTTTTTAGATCCTGTGCAGCAGTGTACTGTCATTACTGTCATTAACAACCTTGCCGTATTGCCTTCAAACTTGGACATTAGGCCTGATATACCTTCATCAAAATCATTGATAAATACAGAAAACAACAACGGGCCCAACACCGAACCTTGGGGGACTCAACTAATAACATTAGTCCACAAAGAGCAGTGTCCATTGATTACCAATCTCTGTCTTCCACTCAACCATCCCTTTATCCATAGTAGAAACTTGCCCTTAATACCATTCTGCTCCAATTTGTACAGTAGTCTTCCATGCGCAACCGTGTCAAAAGCTTTCCTGAAATCCAAGTATATGATAATTTACTGATAAGTTAGAAGTACTGTATTTCTATTTTTTTTGTTTTAAATGAAATGCTAATATGATGAACTATTTTTATTTTAATAGTTCACGCTTCTCTAAATAACTGTTCACACTCCCAAGGGAGGTGTGGCCCGCAGTTTGGAAAATGCTGCCCTAATTCACCTAACGACCTTAAAACGCTACAATATAACTCATTGTGAAATATAGGCCTAAATATTTAATCCTCAACCTACATCCATTTACTACACATATCTGTTGTGTATTTCTCAGAGGGATATTATTTTAGACTTTCTGTTTTGGTACTACTAGGAGGCGCAAGCCTACTACTCGTCATAGACTTGGAATTTTTCGCAATCATTTTCTCACATCTTTTTTTTTTTTTTTTTTTTTACTTAGATGAACTAAAACTATCATAACATCTGATTGTCCCCGGGTATTGTTTCTAGATTGTTATTGATTGTTATTGTTTGTTATTTGGTTTTTAGGAGCATTAGCAACTAAGGCCATATTGCTCTGGGATATGCGGTGGTCATTCTCTGACCTTTCCGCATCCTCCGTATTTGGTGGTGACGGGCTCAAACCCCGGTCTAATCAAGAAGCGTGTGCTACGCACTGCTGCTCCTTCCCACCTGGCTACGGAGGCGCCTAAGTTTCTAGAAATGAAGGCCCTCTTGTTTTTTTTTTTTTTTGTTTTTTTTTGTTTTTTTTATTCCTTCTAACCAGACCGATTTAGTCGGTCTTGGGACAATTTACAGGTTTGTTTTTTTTTTTTTTTTTCCTCACCGGAAAAGTCTGATTTTTCATCCCACAAAATAGCAAAACCAGTAATTATATACACGCATTTTGCAAACACAAAATACTGGCGCTTTATGACTTTATTTGACTAGGCACAAATAAAAAAAAAATTATAAAATAAGTGAAAACGATTTGAAGTTTTCAAACATAATTAACCCCAACCAAAATGCCCAATGCAGGGACGGAATACCATGGTTTATTTGGCACTGGCTCAGGTTGAATTAGGTTAAATTACCATAACATTGAAGCACTCGCAACCGTAAAAGCAAATGGAAATCCTACTTGAAATTTAAGATGAAACATCTACAAGTTCAAGTCTTTAAAATGTTTAAAAATATTTTTCAGCCAACACAGTCGACGTAGTGAACCCCTTAAACAAATCTAGAACAATTTTACACCAACAAAACGTACAACGCAAGTTCTCTCAAATACATATATAAATCCTTCGACTACACACCTCAATTAAGAGGAAAGTCAGGTAGATAGGATGAATCTCGTGTACCCGGAACTTTAAACACCTACTACAGACCAAACAAACCTTACGAAGTAAGCCGGTTACCTAACTAAGCTTTGCGAACTCTAATTTCCTTCTACAAAATCGACTAAAATTTACGTGTGACAGAATCAACTTATTTATAGAGGAAAAGATTCACATATTGTCCATACATTGTATGAATTTTGAATTCTGTTGATTTTTAACCTGCTTCACAAGCTGTTGGCATTCTCTGACTGTGAATAAAGTTTCCTAGTATAATATAAAACATGTTTGCTTGTTTTGAATGCTAAATTTGAAGTGTTATATTCGAATTTGGAAACTGCGCCTAAATAAAAGATAGAACATCGGTAAAGAGTCCAAAGAAGGGCGACCAAATTAGTGATGATTGCAAATCGATGCACATATGAAGAAACGGTTTAGGAGATGTGGACGGCAAAGTTTGACTCTGATTGAGATGCATATGGTGCTTAGTAAAATGAATGAGGAAAATCTGTTCTCCCTCGTAGTTTAGATAAGAATCAGAGGGCACAAATATAAAATCTAGACAATAACAGAATAATGGAGCCCTCGTGGTAACACGGTTGGTGTAATCATCATTCCCCCCCCCACACACACACACCGGGTGGAAAGACCTGAGTTCGAATTCCGTCAATGACGCGAGGAATTTTTATAGGTCTTTTTCAAAACGTGGTGTAGTTAGCCGGTCTAACGCGAGGGTAGCATGGTTTTTCTTCCGGAAACTCGGGTTTTTCGTCCAGCAAACAGCAAATCAACCACAGAACACACACAATTTACAAACACATTATATACGGTGCAATATGTCCTAAAGGACTGGATCTTGTGAAACTCACCTATGGACAGCGGGTTGTCGAACACTGCAACAAGCCCAACGTAGTAGAGGCAGTGTGTCTGGCCAAATTCCAAGCAGAATTGGATAGTTGCCTTGTAGAAATTGAAATAATGTGTGAATATGCTGTTATGTTTTATTATTTTGTACTTTGTTTATTTTATCTTATTTTTGGCTTATGAAGAAAAAGTCCACTTCCTTGCATCCTTTAATGCTAATACTAAATTATTTAATTTCATGAAAACTGATTTAGTAGTATGATGCGACCTTTCTCAAAATAAACACCAACATGCATAACAAATACTAGCTACTTGTGTCCTGTGCAATAATGTTTTTGTACCTGTCATTTTCATGAAAATAAGACAACGAATCAAATATCAGATCATTTTATTAATACTGAAAATACAAAAAAAAAAGGGAAGAAACATATACTAAATAATCGGATTAATTATAATTTATTATTAAAAATAATTTAATGGTATAAAATATTACACTTGACTAGTTTCAGCATCTTGCTGTCCACCTTAATAAAATTTAACAAATCGGATATAATTGTTACAGTGAAGACTTAGATTAAGCTGTGTGCATTTTAATTCCCAGATGATTGGTGCATTTACTTGATATACTTACATAAGCGTGATACAAAGGACTGAAAATGCGCTTCATTAAAATATCAAGCTAATGGAAAGTGCTTCTAGACAGTTTCAAGGTAAAGATAACCGCTGTGCACAAAGTCGAATTTCCTCTGACTGTTATGAAATGAAAAGCTGTGTCACCTTCGCATCTTTTAATATTTTGGAAAATCCCTTTAATAAATTGGTAGCTTTTTTGTGCTCCTCCCTTCCTTTGTATCAAGCCATTTGCTTTTAGTGTTGCTCCGAACTTTATTTAGTTAGGTTCAAAAGATTATAATATCTAAGGGCAATAAGTCAAGGATTACTGCCTTCCTGTAAGGAAATGGGGGGAAATTCCGTGGGCACTTATCAAGCAATTACCTCAACGGAAAAAGTATTTTGTAACGCCTCTTTGCCCGAAGGCGAAAATCAGAATAAAACTATAATACATTTTGAAAGTGAAAGGGATTTTTAATGAATTATAACTAGTAAAGACCACTGATTTCAGTAGGAAACTTTGAATATTGCATTCAAATGGACTTTGCGTATTTCATCAAAAAATAAAAAATCATCTGCAGAATATTAGTTGTAATGGATCAATGAAAATAGATCATTGCAATAAATGGGAATAGTAACTGTCATGGTGGTCATGGCGGAGAGTTTGGTAACGTTCAAAGCGGAATTGTATAGTCACTTTTTAGCAATGGGAAAATTACGAGTAATTGGGGAAATTTTTTTTACTTTTTTTTGGTTCGCCATATCATCGATAATATCGTTAAAAATAGAATATGTTATTAGCGAGCATTCCGTTTCGTAAAATTTTCCATTTCGGCTCCCTGACCAAAAATCTTAGTCTGCTTGCCCGTGACAGAGTACATATACAACTGTGTACATCAAAGAGTGTGTACAATTAAACAAATAGATACATTTTCTGTTTATAAAGGGACAGCAGCACAGGGTCGGAGGAGTTCACAATATAGAGAGAATACAAGAACATCACCGTGGACTTAAACCACTGGCAAATGAAACGCGTGTCCTACTGTACCATCGCATTCGACCATCTAGCTACTCTCCAAAAAAATCCTTAATGCAAAGCTATAATTTGACCAGCTGAAGTTAACACAGCTAACGACATAGCTTATATTGTTGGAATCGAAGTAAAAATTGCAGCAATAGAATAGAATCTTTAATTGCAGCAATGATAGACATACAATTAGTCCCGTCACGGCATGGTGGTGCCAGGGGTTGAAATCCGGAATAATACACAGAACTTAATCATATATTGGCGATATGGCTTAGTGTACAAGTTCTAGTAAGTGTACCGTTGAAGAAAACCGGCCCGGGGACTTCGTCGGGTGAATTTCAGAATCTTTTTTAGTTTGAACATGAAGATTTTCAGCACAAGTTCCTTGTTATGGTGATTCTTGGGTAATTTTAATTTCAATGAAAGTGTCAAAATTCTTGTCCTAAATAACTGTACTGTTCTAATCCCTGTATCCATTTCATACGAAAAGGAATATAAAAAAAAAAAAAGTGTGCTGTTTGCCAGAGTGTACCATTTCATTGACATGCAGGTCAATCACTACTTTCTATATACAGTACATGTATTCGTGACCCACTGAGTATTCGTCTGTTAAGAGATGAAACAGTTACCTTGATAACCAGGGATGACACACGTGCACTATTATTACTTCTTCATCCTACTGAACCCCTTCCCAAATAAAATTCTTGCTACATCACCGACCGCGTGCAGCATTTCTTCTGTTAATTTAAACAGCCGATACTTCTAGTTGAGACACTCATTTCTCTGGCCTACTGCTGTTTCCTCTGAATTCTGCTAGTCATCGCTTTTAGAGCCTGTGCCCTCAGTATGCAGACGACCAGTTCTTTCACGGTCAGCATCATTAGGTATCCTTGTAAAGGTCAATAACCTGAGAAACAACTGATACCCAACGCTTACGATGCTTTAAAAAAATATTCCCAGGACTTATGCCGACTTTATGTATAATGATTAAGCCTAAGCTAAAACTTGTTCATTTTTTAATATCGTTAGAATGTAGGGTGGCTCATGTAGATTAGCATTAATCAGCACAAGACATTTTTTTCCCAGCAAAGGCACTCAAATCGTACATTTTTAAATAACACACACACACAGTTGGAAATCTTTATTCAATATCTAGTAGGCCACCATTTTGTCCTAATTACAAACAGTACACGTTGTGGCATGATTCCACTGGGTGTGTGAGGGAGTCTAGCTCCAGATTTGACCATTATTCCATCAGAATATTTGTCAGCTGGTGTACTGTGGTCGGTAAAGAACTACGAAGCCGAAATATCCTTTCCAACGTAGACCAGACATTTTCAATTAGATTCATATCTGAAGATTTAGGCGGGTAGATGTTGAAAACCTCGAAACAAGATACGTATATTTTTTTAGATATGTACTGTGGATAGTTGCTTTATCGTTTTGAAAGATGCATCGCAATTTGGATAAAAATGAAGCATTGCAGGGTACATTGTTGGTCCAGAAAGAAATTCATTGGAGGTAACACAACCTCCAATGAATATCTAGCAGTGTGAGCGGAACTAGCCCGTAGCAACAGAACATACCCTATACCCCATTGCATATATCACTTCCAGCCTCTTGAGTGGCGCACACGAGGCAGTCTGATCGCGTGGCTTCAAGTGGTTAACTACACTTTCAGCCTACCACTAGTGCAAAAAAAGCGTAAATCGAGACTCGTCAGACCACATCAACTTTTTCCACTGTTCCACAGTCTGATCTTGGCATTGGCGGCATCATTGTAACATTTGAGATGGTTGCTTTCGACACACCAGTGATTTCCTTTGTTTTCTGATTTGTGGCTTCTGCCCCATCAATAACTCCTTTCTGAAAATCTTCATCATCCTGTGATGCCACAACTTGGTCGTCTGCAAACAGTTGATTGTAAAGGTACTTATTTTTACCAGGGGGAATATACCCATTGAATTGCACTTCTGTGACCATGGTCTTAGAATAACTTCCAGGTATAGCTTAAACGAAGTACGTGACAAACAGCATCCCTGAAATAGTCCTTTGGAAGTTTTAAATTTTCTTGATAGTTTTGAGCCAGTTCTTTTGGAAAGACAATTTTTTATAAAAATTGTCTAAGTATTTATGTGATACCAAAAAAGAAATTATGGTACCATGTGACAACTTATATTTGCATACCGTTCGATTTTAATTATCTGTTAACGCCAGTTGCAAAAGGTTTAAATTTTTTTTGGTCAGCAAGCGTATATAAGGCTATTCTCAGACATCATATATACTGCATATAATTTAATTTAATATTTTTAATTATAATAATTTACGAAGTAACATAAATAATGTTGGACCATCCACCATACTTTCCACACAGTTCTTTAGGAAAGATAATTTTTGATAAAAATCGTCTTTCTAAAATAGCTCTGTGGAATGCGCATCTTGTCACGCTCTAAAACTTCTATGTAGAATGCTTGCTGGCTGTTTTATGTAGAAAAACAAATCCACAATGGATGATTCGTTTAATATCGAAAAGGGAGATCAGCAGGAATTTTGTGTTCTTTTTTAAGGAATTAGTCTGGTTACTTTGTTTGAAGGACCTTGTACAATTTTAGTTCGCTTTATATTAATTACTTCTAAATTTATATTAAGTATAAGTGCTATGTCCAGTTTGGCTTGAGAATAAATTTTATTTATGGTCTCCCTTTCTTATTTCTCTTTCATGTATATTTTGTGATGCTTTAATTATTAAAGTCAATTCAAAGTATTGAAGTCAGTTGACTTCAGTTATTACCCTTATTTACTTATAAGTCTTTATAAGTCAACAAATTCCCGCGATTGTCATATCAATGGCGTACAGCACCACTGAAATTTAAATTAAGATGAATCTTGAACAAGGAATACATGTCTAGATTTTCTACATGACAATCCACTAAGATAAGTTCACTGAACTATAGATACGTAAGATGATGAAGTGTGTCCCTTTTAACTTTATAAAAATACAACATTAAGTATGGCATCGTTCTTTCTCCAATAGAGAAAGAATTTAATCCCCATATTAAATTTTTTACCACAGTATGTGTGTGTGTGTAAAGCTTTGTGCCCAGCGTTTACTACGTGCATCAATTTAGTATATCACTTTCATTATCTGATAAATAATTAGAACAAGAAGAATAAATACTTCCTTACTTGCTTCTACTGGAACATTTCTCCAGCTGGAATGAACAAGTTCTTGGATTTTATCAACGCACTCAATCTTTAGACGTCACTGTTTCTCATCACGAAATCTTAGATTTTCGAAACCATCCTCGACCTAATCATTAAGAGAAGAACTACCTGGCAATTATTTCTATTGTTTCGTTTATCCGAATAATTAAGATGTTGGCCTCAGAAGAGTGCCGAACAAACACACTTTTCCATTTGGAACTTTTGAAATGCTTTCTTTCATCATAACGCAGCTATGGCTACTTTTATTCGCTTAAGTATGTGTGTGTGTGTGTGTGTGGTCAAGGATATATCATCCTGGAACACGTTCATGTTCGGATCTAATGAATGACTCCTACTTTCAGGTGGAGGTGAGCAAGAATATTTATTTCATTTGCCTCAAGAAATCGGTAGGAGTCACGTCCTTTATCTTTGTTTACTTTCTTAAAGAAGACTGTTCGAGCAGACAAAGGATTAGTTTTCAAATCACCAGATTAGATCAGTTTATATAATGCATGGCAAAAGTTGGTTGCCCTCAGGAAATGGAGTTAGATAATGGGTCAAATATAGGCGTAATCCACTTACGGTGCAATTTTTTGTCATTATACTAATTGTAGTGTTGATAAATCTTGACAGTCAGAAAACTGAAGAAAAGATCCTTATAAAATCATAAGTTGTGAAAAACATGATTTACAGAAAATAAATTTAATAAGGTTCGAGAAATAACATACACTTGAAATGCAAAATCTAAAATCAATCTATAGATTAACCCTAATATTCTAATTAAAGTTAGAATTAAGAAATATTACAAAAATCTTACAAGAAATATTACAAAATATCAGGTCATCCCATAAGCAATGTGATTTTATTGCATTGTCAAACTTGAATCTTATTTATACGTGTTTTTGAAGGCCTCAAATAGAATATTTCTATTTCTATGCTAATTTGTGTGGACGTTTGTCATCAGTTTGCGTTTAGGTTTTAACGAACAAAGCTCAATTGTTTTCAGACTTTAATAACAAAGATGGAGATATCAGGAGGTGTATCATGCATTCGGGATTTTTCCACTATACAATGTATTAAGAAAGACAATAAACACGATTTCATCCATGAAAAACATTTAAGATGCACATACGGAAAAAGTCCTAGATGTGAATAATGCCAAAGGTGGTCTAGAAATTCAGTGGCAGTGACGACAGCTTAGTTGTTGATGTTCGTTCAAATCAACCTATTTTAAGTTCGTTGATGATCTGCTGGTAGCCATACATGAAGATCCTGCTGAAATTGTTGAAGGACTTTCCCAGAAACTCAGTTTCACCCATTCATCACTACTTGCAGCTGCTGAAGGATGGGAGGTTGTTGAAAGGTTTTAGGTGCATCAACCACTTAGACCATATTGCGCCGTGTATAATAATATGTCTGTAATTTGCGTGTATTCTGCGGTCAATTTGCTGTTTGCTGGAGGAAAAACTCAAGTTTCCGGGAGGAAAAAAAAACCATGTTTCCCTGACCTGAGACCGACTAACACAGCCATGTTGTACAAAAAATCCATGAAAATTCCTTACTTCATTGGGAAGATTTGAACTCTGGTCTTTTCCACCCGATGTGGGGAAAAAGATAATTATACCAACTATGCTATTCATGAGGGAATTACTCAAGGAAGTATCAAAAGTGGAAACGTGGTATCTATACGTGTTTTCAACGGACAATCTTGGAAAGGCTAAATAATAAATAAAAAACATTTTACAAATTAATGATACTACCCAAACACAAAAAAATAGGTATTTGGGGCCCCTGCACTCGAGGGGGTTAAGAGCTCAAGCCCTATTAGCTGTACCTGGATCCACCCCTGACTGTACCATTCAATTAATGATATAATTGATCATTTTAAAATATTCATGGGGGAAATATATATTTTTCAATCATAAATTAAACAACTTATACGAATTAGAGGCAATTTCAAGAGAATTAGAAATACAAAGAATTAAAATTGGACATGTTCTTGGACTAGGATGGACAACGTTCAGTTTATACAAAATTATTATTATTATTTGCTATATGGTGCAAGGAAGCCTGAGGCTTATGCCGCGCCAGCCAAAAAAATTCCCAATTTACCCTGAGAGAGAGAGAGAGAGAGAGAGAGATAAAGGAAATCACCAAGAAAGAGAAGAATGATGATATCCAGCTCAGGACCCTGGGTGTTCCAAGCCCATACTCACCAGATGTGAACCCCTGGGGTAAATAAATGAATAAATATATATATGTATTAATAATAAGAGGTTGTAGAAAATGGTTACAGTAATATTAAGAATGATATTTAGACATTAAAATTGGTTATGGACCCAGGATACTGCTAAAAATATCAGAAAGTACTGAACGACCATAATGGAATACTGTATAGGCAAGTAGAATGTGACGAAGAGAGAAGGAACAAGCAAACAAAACCGGAAATCGATACTACGAAAAGATCCGTGGGCACCTGAAAAATAAAAATATATTAAAAGAACTACTTAATGCTGTAGATCCAATGATTTCAACATCTTCTTCAAGGGGCAACTGCGAAATCAAAGTAAAGACAGCAAGAAGTAAGGCCTCTGTTTCTGATATGAAATATACGTAGCACGTGGTTAAAGCAAAGAAGCCACGTTGAAATATGAATTAAAAGCATGCGAACTGGAAATAGTTCGTATGGGAGGCTGTAACCTCAACGTTATTCAGACTGGAATCATTTGATGCTGATTTGCTCTGTGTAGTGTGTGTCAAATGTGAATGTTACGCACGCTAATTCATATTTCAACATGGCTTCTTTGCTTTAACCACGTGCTACGTATATTTCATGTCAGAAACAGAGACCTTACTTCTTGCTGTCTTTTCATTGATTTTGCTCTTTACCCTTGACGAAGGCGTTGAAATCATCGGATCTACAACATTAAGTACTTTTAATATATTTTTATTTTTCAGTTACTCACGGACTTTCCTTATTACAGTTTGTCAGATGCTTGAAAATCAAGATCACAAAACATGCAACAACTGACAAACGAATTAAAAGAACTATATCAGCTTTCCAACAAATAAAAGTGTTTAGGTTATTAAGAATTATGCACTATAATTAATAATATTCAGTTAATATACGGTGTCGTAATATTCTGTATCCAGTTCATTAATTCTACCGATTAATTCCTGATTAATTGTATCCATTAAATTTCTATTAATTTGCAACCTGTGAACAATATTATACGTTACCCAACAACAGTAATTATTCTTGCATTTTAACTGCGCGTGAAGAATGGATACACACACACGATATTTATGTTTTTGTTTATTTATTTGTTACGTGTACAGGAATCGGAATGGCTTTCCCGTCCATAACATATATGAATAAATGTTAGTACAGTACTTCCCCTATGGCCAATGTGTCATTTAGGCCTTGTCCTTTCGTTATCATGTTTATAAAATTCCCGCTACCATCAATCACAGGGGCAGGTTACGATTGCGTACGAAGCAGAAATATATTACAGTATGTTGAATGAAGGCTAATCGTGTGCTGTAATTGCAGGCCCTGAACTGAGGGGGAGCACCTTTTGTGGCACGTGTTAACATTGGGAAATTTCAACATTTAAACGAAGCTACTTTAAATTGCAGATTTATTGAAAGGTGCAGCTACCAGTGACTGTGCCCTTGTGTGACACCCTCTCCTAGTAACACACACAAATATATTTAAAATCATTATTGCCCTACATTATTGCAGAAACGGAAACTTTCTTAATATTTAATAGCTGCAGGAATTGAAAAGTAGCGTAAATTTATAAGCAATCCAATAAACGCGCTATACAATATGATGCTACTGGTGGTATTTTTTGAGCGTGGTAGATTCTTATTTTTTTCAGGGCTTTTTATATGATTTTATAAAGATTTTATGTATATGTGGTTTTATAAAGAGATTATTATTATTATTTCAGTTTCATGAAAAACTTTATATGTAGAGTTAAGTAAATAAATAGAGGCAACTTTGATTGTCTTCCTCGGTAGTATAGTGGTAAGTATCCCCGCCTGTCACGCGGGAGACCGGGGTTCGATTCCCCGCCGGGGAGTATTTTTTTTTTTTTTTTTTTTTCTTTTTTTCTTCGTCGTCTTCTTTCTTGGGGGTTGTTGCGAATTCCTAAATGTGGTAAAAGTAATCTGTTATATCGATGAAATCTGTGTAGCATACTTAAATTCTCCTTTTCACATTTACAAAATAAAGTTATATTTCAGAGATATTAAATTATAAAGCAAAGAGATATATTCAAAAAAAAAATGCACGATATCAAAATAATCAACTGATTCGAAAAAGTGGACTTTCTCAGCATTCCTCCCCCCCCCCCAATCAAAATTAAAAATGTGAAAATGTGATATTACTTTTATTTTTATTTTAATTAATTAATTATTTATTTATTTTTGTAAATTATTATAGAAAATTTAACATGTTATCATGGACATCCCCAAATAGATTGCACCCCAATCAAATTGGCTACATCATGTGCAGTCAAAGATGGAAAAGCTCTGTTTTTTCAATGAAAACGTTACCTGGTGCAGACTGCGGATGGGACCACCATCTCTTAGTAGCCAAAATCAGGCTCAAATTCAACATCAAAACGAATGCTGCACCACGGAAATATGACAGATAAAATTTCACCATTGTACGTGGTCGAGATAAAAAAAAAAACAGATTCAACTCGTTTAACTACATGAAAAGGCAACCAGACGTACTTTGGCAGGAAATAAGAAACATCGTCACTGAAACAGTACAGCAATACATCCCATACAAAAAAAAAAAGGGCAAAATGGAGTAAGTGGCTGCTGTCAGAAGAAACCATCAAAATTGCTGAAAAAAGAAGAAAAGCTAAAGCTGCTAGAGATAGAGATGAGACAAGAAGGCTTAATGCCGAATTCCAAAGGCAGCCAAAAGAGACAAGACAGAATACTGGAAAGAACGCTTAAAAAATGGAAGATAATAATAAAGAAGGACAAACGAGAGATCTCTTCGCACAAATAAAAAAGATCCCAATGAACTTGAACCGGATATTTTAGAGGAAGACGTAGTATGGGCGCTGCTACGACTACCAAGGAGAAAAACCCCTGGAATTGATAGAATACCATCAGAATTGTTAACACTTTTGCCAATTACAGTTATCACAGCTTTGTGCCTGGAGATCTGAAAAAGCAATATATGGCCTGGAAGAGATCAGTGTTTATTCCAATCCCGAAAAAGGAAGACTCCGGAAATTGCTAGAACTACCGTACAATATTACATGCAAGCAAAGTTTTATTGAAAATCATTCAAGCACGAATGTATAGAATCATAGAAACAGAGCTGCCTGATGTTCAAGCTGGTGTCTGCAATGGAAGAGGCACTCGTGATCACATCGCAAACATCCTGTAAATATCATAGAAAAAGCCCATGAATTTCAGAAAGACATGTGCTTCATTGACTATACCAGAGGTTCCCAAACTTTTTCGGTTCACGGCGCCCTTAGTGTCCCAGTAATTTTTTCACGGCACCCCTAGGCCAAAAGAAATGCTTAACACAGTGGTTTTCGACCTTTTAATATATATATATATATATATAGCGAGCAAATAGAATACGTGAACAGAATTTATAAATAACTAAACAATAGTTTAATATATATATATATATATATACCTATAATATATTTTTTTTCTTTATATAGAGATACTAAATAAAGATCAGTTATAGATCACCACAATATTAAAAAGATACGGTACGATGGTTACCGTACACCTTTTTATAATGAAATAAATATACAAATTAAAAAAAAATAATAATAACTTTAAGTAACTTAAACCCAAATTACACGGTACCCCTAGAATGTTGTTGCGGCATCCTAATGTGCCGCGGCACCCCGATTGAAAACCACTGGACTAGACCAAAGCATTTGAATGCATTGAATACGAAAAATTGTGGAATTCTTTGATAGAATTGGGGGTAGTAGCGCGCTTGGTTGAGCTAATAAGATCATTGTACACCAACCAAGAAGCAACTGTCAGAACAACATTTGGAGATACAGACTGGTTTGAGATCGGAAAAGGTGTGCGACAGGGCTGTATCTTCCCATCTTCATTTCTATTTAATTTGTATACTGAATCAGTTTGGAGAAAATTATACTTGGATGAGTCAAAATTGGAGTGAAAATTGGCGGCAGAAACGTCAATAGTTTAGATATGCAGATGATACAACTCTGATTGCAGAAAATAAGGAAGATCTGCGGCTTAACATCAAGAAATCAAAAATTATGACAACAGCTGGGACTGGAGAAGTTAAAATTAACAATGAAGAGGTCGAATCTGTCCGGGACTTCATCTTTCTTGGATCTAAGATCAACCGGGTCTGAGAATCTGGCCATGAAATTAAAAGAATTTCTCTTGGGCGCAGCGCAATGATGAGTGTGGAAAGGATCTGGAAACAGAAAGACCTTACAACGAAGATCACATTGGTTAATGCTATAGTGTTTCCCATAAAACTTACGGGTGTGAAAGCTAGACAATAAAAAAAAAGACAGAAGGAAAATTGACGTTTTTAAACCCTGGTGTGGGAGAAAGCTGCTTCACATACCATGGACAGCGAAAGTTACGAAGAGAGAGGTTTTGGATCGCATCAAACCAGAAACATCACTGGAAGCCAAGATCACCAAGCTACGATTGCCTTACCGTATTTCGGTCACGTAATGCGATCCAATTGATTGGAAAAATCGATAACGCTAGGAAGGTCAGTTATTTGTTAGTTTGTTATTTGATTTTTAGGAGCATTAGCAACTAAGGCCATATTGCTCCGGGATATGCGGTGGTCATTCCCTGACCTTTCCGCATCCTCCGTATTTGGTGGTGACGGGCTCGAACCCCGGTCTAATCAAGAAGCGTGTGCTACTCACTGCTGCTCCTTCCCACTTGGCTACGGAGGCGCCTAGGAAGGTCAGTGGAACAAGAAGAAGATGTGGGCAAAGAACACGCTGGCTCGACGCCATCAAGAGCGACACTGGAATGAGTATGAAGGACTTGAAAGGAGCTATTGAAGACTGGATAGCATGGAAGTGAAAGGAGCTATTGAAGACTGGATAGCATGAAAGTAGCTTGCCCATAAAGTGTCCAAGAATTGGCTACGACTGCACAGATTAAAACAACAGCAATTAAATAAAAAGAAGTGGCGAATAAGTCCTCGGTAGTATAGTGGTTAGTATCCCCGCCTGTCACGTGGGAGACCGGGGTTCGATTCCCCGCCGGGGAGTTTCTTTTTTTTTTTTTTTTTTTTTTTTTGCCCCTCCTTCTTTCTATCTTTCTTGAGGGCGGGGGGGTTTGTTTTAAACTGTTAAATGTAGTAAAAGGAAATAAAGAAATAAATTTTCTGTTTATACTCCGGAACGACCAAATGATCAGAGGAGTTCACAAGATAGACAGAATGTAATTATATCAATGAAATCTGTGTGGCATACTTAAATTCTCCTGTACACATTTAGAAAGAAATAAAATACAATGGGACATTCATTCATTTTTAGTAAATTATATTTAAAAAAGTAACTTGTTACAGTACATTATATTATTCAGCTTTTCTGTAGCATATCAAATTAAAAAGATTGCAGTGATCACATTTATAAGGTAGAGGTCATAATTTAAGCGTTAGTAAAAACAAAAAAAGACTGGATAACCAAATTACCGCCTGATAAGTGAGAAACCGAGGTTCCATTCTTCGTCGGGCAATGTATTTCTTCTTTATTTTTTCGCATCGCCTGAAATGTGACATTACTTATATTTATTTTTTAAAATAATTTTTTTTTTTTTTTGTATATTATTATAGAAAATTTAACTGGCTACATTATATCATTCAGATTTTCTATATAGCATTTCAAATTGAAAACATTGAAAGTGATCAAAATGTAGGAGTTATATTTTAACCGCTAGTAATAAATAAAAAGGATAGATGATCAAATCCTCGGTTAAAAAGGACATGGAATAAAAATTACAAACTTACAATAGAATGAATGGAATAATAAAATAAAATTTTGGCTAACAAATGACAATACAAACGAAATGACGAATACATAACATAACATCAAAGACAGCACTTAAATATAGTAGTGAAGTATGGACACTTGGGAAGAGGGATAAAAAACGTCTGGAAGCAACCCAAATGAAATTTCCCAGACCACTACTGGGATTAACAAGACTAGATTGTGTAGAGAGAACGAGTAGGAAAAGACTACCAAAATTAGCAATGAACTACAAAAACAGGGCTTCCAGAAAAAGATGGATGGAACAGTTCTTTGAAGAGATTTAATGGTACAGGCTTGATAAGCCTGAAATCCATTGAGTGCAATAAAAGAGGAGAAGTCCTCGGTAGTGGTTAGTATCCCCGCCTGTCACGCGGGAGACCGGGGTTCGATTCCCCGCCGGGGAGTATTTTTTTTTTTTTTTTCTTCTTCTTTCTTGGGAATTGTTGCTAATTTCTAAATGTCCTAAAAGTAATTTGTTATATCAATGAAATCTGTGTAGTATACATGTTCACATTTACAAAATAAAGTTTATTTCAGAGATATTAAATTATAAATATTAATTAGCAAAGAGATTTGAAAAAAAAAAAAAACTAACAATATCCGTATCAAAATAATCAACTGATACAAAAAAGAGGACTTTCCCTGCATCCTCTTCCCACCAAAACTAATTTCCATATCATTCATATTTCTTTCCATCGCCGAAAATGTAACATTACTTATATTTTTATTTTAATTAATTAATCTTTATTGTTAAATTATTATAAAAAATTCACTTATTACATTGCATTACATATATTTTTATTTTAATTAATGAATTAATTTTTTTGTTAAATTATTATAAAAAGTTTCACTTATTACATTGCATTACTTATATTTTTCTTTTTATTTTATTATTTATTTATTTTTGTAAATTATTATAGAAAATTTAACTTATGTTACATCACTCAGTTTTTCTATATACCATGCCAAACTGAAAATATTGCGAGTTATCATGAGGTAGAGATCGTTTTTAATTTACCTGTTCGTGTAAATTCTAATAAATAAACTGAAAACATTTGTTTGTTTTTTAAATTTCGAAAATTTTTACGAATACGGTTAAATGAAATAATTACAGAATATTGAATTAAATTTCAGAAGACTTAGTTTAAGTATATAAGAAAGAGACTATGCCCGACATGTACAAACATTAATTTTTTTTGAAATTTCTGTTAATTTTCCAATTAAAAGTTAAGCCAAATAAAATTTAAATAAAAAAAAATTTCACTTCCGACGTGGGAGGAATCGAACTCCGATCTTCCATGTGGGGATATTAACCACTATACTACCGAGGACATGTTGTGTTAATTGTTTAAAAAGAAAGTAATATATAATAACATTATTCAGTATTACAATTATTTCTCTATGCATTAAAAAAGTTTTCCTCCTAGTGATATTTGTTCGAGCCAATGGGAGAAGAGGGCGAGGCAATTACGTCACTACAAATGCAATTAATTATTGACAACTGCCTCCATAACGTTCACCAACTTCGTGCCACGTCCTTCGCTGTCTAACATTTGATGTTCCATTGTAACTTTTTTTGTATTTCAATGAATATTGTAAATAGCTTAGTCATTTGTAAATATTTGTATAGTTTGTAAATATTTTAGTCCTGCTCTTTCGGATGTAACAATATTCCTCATGCAGTATGGGAACCCGAAGCAAAAGGCCTTTTCCCAAGTGACCTATGTGAACGCAGGTAAATAATTACATAGTGATATGTATTTAACCTTGAAAATGCTGCGCCCCACAGATGCACAGGTAAATAATTACATTTAGATATGGATCACAGTAACAGTGTTTTTTTGTCTGGTGGAACCGGGGGTTTCCCCCAACTCCGTGTTTTTACTCTGTGTAGAATACAATACTCTGCATAAGGGCAGGGTGTGTGTTAGTAGGTTCATAGGTTTTGTGAAGTATTAGTATGGGTTGCGTTGTTCCCCTGGTCACTTAGTCTGGAGGGAGGCTGTGAAGAACCACTAACAACTCCAGTTTCCGTCACCGCAACGGGGAGGCTGGCCAGGACACATTAGGAGAGAAGAAAGCTCTGGCAGGGTGAACCCTGGGGTAGCCTAGGCATCCAAGCCCCCAAAAAAATATTGGAAAGGAGATAATGGGGAGATAGGAAGAGGGTGGGATAAAAAGGGTAGAGAAGAGAGGAGCAGTGTTGAGACACTCGCCTGATTTAAAAAGGAGACAGTAAGGGAACCCCTGATACAGGATGCCCCATCCTTTTCCAGAGGGTGGGATTTGAAATTGGGTGGTAGGGTGAGCCACCAGGCAAAAGGGGATAGGGGTACACAGGGTGGGGGAAGTAGACTCAGCTACCCTAGGTGGTAGGAATAAAAGAACATAGGGAAAGAGATTCCTCTGATGGAGTGTGCTTTTTGCAGCTCTGTCCCACACTGGCCTGGGGCCCTAATGACCAGTGTCAGCATCTCACACCATGCTAGCTAGGAAAAGCTACAGCATGGCGCCAGCTTGGATAACCATGAGGCCCCTGAGGGCCTGCATAGTCATCAGTCTGTCCGGTGAAGAGGCTAAGATAGAACATGCAATTAATAATAGCTTTCATTCACTCAACATTCACACAATTTTACTTTTTATAGGTTTTTTTTAGTTTCTATTTTCTTTTATTTATTAGATTAGATATCGATCAGTGCGTTTCGACAGGTGTGTCTTTTACGTAGAAAAGATTTGACTTACTCCGTCATACCTCTACATATTATGTAGAAAAGCGTGCGCGGGGGTTGGCGAGCAAAGCGATCATTTTCCATTTATTTGTACACACAATTAATACATATATATACAATTTTATATACATTAACATTCTCGTTACACATATATAAGATACTATATCATATTTGATCTCCTGGTGCATTGCGTACGTGTATCGCAGAATCAAGGGTGGCTCCTAGGCAAAAGCCTAGCGGGCAGGGGGTGGAGTCCCCTAGTTATTATTATTATCAGTCATATGGTGCAAGGAAGCCCGAGGCTTATGCTGCACCAGCCAAAAAAAAAATTTCCCACTTACTCTGAGAATGAGAGCAAGAGTCAGAAGTAGAAGGAGTCAACCAAGAAAGAGACGAATGATGATATCCAGCTCAGGGACCCAGGGTGTGCCAAGCCCATATTCACCAGATGTGAGCCCCTGGGGTTAAAAAACCTTGCTATCTACGCCTGAGACCGACTAACTCAGCAACGGAGTGAAAAAATCCCACTGCAATTCCTCGCGTCATCGACGGTAATTCGAACCCAGGCTTTTTCCACCCGGTGTGGGGGAGGATGGTGACGATACCTCTGTGCTACACGCCCAGACAAAAAAATTACTATTACAATTTAGTAGTTCTGGTAGTTTATTAATCAAATGTAAAGGGAAAATTTAATACCTGGTTTTTCGAAAAATATTTATTTTTTATTGTAAAATATACAAACATAATAAAACTAATGGATTTATTTCCGTTTCTGAACTGAATGGATAGTCTCTACCACCAGAGAGTGAGATAGCTTCTGATATTCTGCACGCTTATCCGAAATTCTGCATCATAATTTGGGATCACAATTGCATATAGACTGATAAACTGGTGGACTGGTGGATGGACTGGCGGCCGGATGTGGCTTTCACTGAAACAACATGAGAATATGCAAATTTCATAATATTCAAATATTCTCCGGGGAGGGGCGATTCTGTATGAGCTGGATTTGTGTCCTCCCTTTATTGTCATATTTAATAATGGAGTTTTGAACCAGAAGGAGGAGGAAATGGCATGTCCTTCACCCTACTGTTCTGTTCTGTACTGTACTTGCATTGACTGTATTTGATGAAAAGAGTCCCTGTCCATATCCTGTGGAAAAATACTCTCCATGGAACAATATACTTTGTTATGTCAACACATGTACAATGTAGAGGGAGAATGACCACATACATTTTGTTTCTTATTGTCCTCATGAGAAGAAATCCTTCACTACGGTTTATTCCAAATCGTACAACAGAATGCAGCCATGGTCATTGTTATGTACGATGGAAAATAGCTAATAGTCATTGTCGAATTCAGGTAATCTGGGAGTCTTGGCGCAGGCTATATAAACGATTGAGGGTGTGACGCGTCTCCTCACGCTACAACCGTGGTATTATTATTAAGTTATTTATTTATTTATTTAGATAAAATCAAGTTAAAGTTACAGTCATTGCAGAAGTAAACTCATGGCGTTTCTAGACTAAATGGAGAACAATTTTTCCATTGAGACAAAAGCAGTTGATTAAGCAAAATTTCAATTTATAATATTACAAGTATTTATTTATTTTTTAATGAAAACCCCAAACACCCAAGGTATCAAAACCTATAGTACTTAGTACCGTGCATGGGTTGAAAGAGATAGGGAGAGAGGAGATACCGGAAACTTTGCTCTGGTGACTAAACATGGGTTTCACTACTTCAAGTCTCCAATAAGCAAAGTGGTGGTACAGTATTTCACCGGTTGATGAGCGTCATCTACCACCTAGTGTTAGTACTGTATCAGTACATATTAGTATTATATTGTAGTGTTGTATTATTAGTGCTACTTTATATTAGTATTAGTAGTGCTACTTTATATTAGTATTAGTAGTGGTACTAATTAGTATTATTACTAGTAGCACCGTACATGGGTTGAGGGAGAAGGGGAGGTTGCCGGAAACTATTCTCTAGAGACTAATAACTACGTTTGTTTGTTTGTTTGTATTGAGGTTTAATGGCGCATGGACTACGCGGGTCAATAACTACGTTATGTACAAGGGGACCCTGGTATCTGAGTGTTCATTATCCGAGCGAGGTCCCCGCAGTTACGAGAATTTGAAAATTGAAGAATTAGAGCTTTTACTCTTAAGAAAATTGACCAAGCACTTGAATTTTTTTTTTTTTTTTTTTTTGTGAGAACGATCTTCTTCATGATTGTGCAACAAAAAGTTAAGCGCGAAGTTAAATGCGACGACACAATTTTATCTGAAAAAATACGACAGAAAAAAAACAAAAAAACACGACCAAATGTGAATTCGTTCTTTATTCGTACAACTGAAAAATAGTGTAACTTCAATAAACTTTACTTAACCTTACATTGAGTAACATATTATAATAAAAAATATCTAATAAAATAATTTTCTCATTTTTTAGTTCCTTCATCCATTTTTTTACTATGTACAAGTACATAATAAACATTACTATATAATATCGGTGTTGATACACCATATCTACTCATCCTTCACAACGAGTTGCCCATGTATTGCACTACTTCGAATAAGTAAAGCTTCACTTGCAATACCAGGGTACCTGCTCGCCCATCTACCGATGAAAAGCCAACTAGCTTTGAAAGGGTGGTGGCGCCCACCGAGAATAAGTAACAGTAGTCTTCTCTATTAGTGAAGCATTACTTATTCGAGGTAGTGCAATACATGGGTAACTCGTTGTGAAGGATGAGCACAATATGAGATACTGATGAAATTATGCTTTTCACACTACTATCATAGTTTTTCTTTAAGAGTTGTCCATAATGTATCTACACCGATATTATATACATATAGAATCTTAATCTCTTAAAATATTATGTCTAGTTACATTTAGTTTTGTTTAAATAATAAACATTACGAAAATTGGTCCTCGTTTTAAGTGGAATTTTCTGGAACCAGTTATCCTCGGATAACGAGGATCCCCTGTAATTACTTCCAATCTTAAGTCAAAAAATTTCATCCCAAATATGACCAAAAAGGAACTTAAACCTAAAAGTAGGTGAGATAAACCCCGATGATTTTTAATTGAAACATGAAACACCTGGTATATGTACTAACAAAACTATATTTTATTTTATGTTTTGAAAACCTGTTTAGGACTCTCGATGCTTTCGTTTCAGGGAGCGGGAGCTTTCTCTAAGAAACGCGAAATCGTGTTCAGAGCCTACTAGAACCTAATACCAAATGAACTGGAATGCCATAGGAGCTGGCACACTTATGACCAATTTAGTCGATGAGTTGTTTTTCGGCTCAGACGTATTAACTATATTTAATTAAAAACTGTGTTCTATTTAAAAACTGTATTCTATTTAAAAACTTTATTTAATTTTAAAAACTGTATTACAAAATCTTAAATTTTATTTTATTACTTTTAAAAAATACATTTCAAATCAGTGGCAGTTGGCTTTACAGCCTCCACTACAAAGTTAATACCTTTTTGCATTTGTGTAGTCATTGGTGATTTGTATTTATTTTGTTTATTACCGATTTGTATTTATTTTCTTTATTATCGATTTGTATTTATTTTGAATTTATAACCGATTTCATTATTGAGTAAATGGTACATAATGTAGTCGTATTCAATTGACAAAGCAACGTGCCGCTCTGAAACTGGCTCTCATTGCTTTACTCTGGCAGATAACCCGCGCATGCGCAGCACATAGCAACTCTTGGAACACTTTTTTCCTAATAGCCGAAGGATGGTTAAGTTGCGTCACAACGAATTTGGGTCCAGTTTCTGTAGCTTCTTTGATATTAGTGTGTATTCGAAATGAATAAGTGAATTTAAAAAAAAAATTACCTCTAGCGGGTGTTGAAATCATCAGTCACTGCTACTGCTTTGAATACCGAGTGCTAATAACCCTTGGTAGCAGAGCCGGCCCCAAAAATTGCAGGGCCCTATGGTTCTGTGCAAAACTTTTTTGGGATATTTTTGTAATAGTGATTTTTTTTTTTTTTTTTTTCAAATTTTACAGTAACAGAAATAATTAAATAATTTCATATTATACCGAACAAATATTTTAAATACGAATAATATTTAATACATTAATCAACAATATTGTTTAACAATTGCAATAACCTCATAAAAATAGGAACACGAATAAATATTAATAGGAACCAATAATCAATAGGTAGGCCCGTTGACAGAAATGAGAAAAAGTACGCGGATGATATTATTATTTAGACCATTTGAGCGCGGGGCCCTGTTCGACAGAATCAGTCGGCCGGCTTGTGGCCGGCCCTGCTTGGTAGTTATTTTATGCTTGGCCTCACAATGACTTTTGTATTTTGTCTTTTGCCCCTGTACATCAGAAACTAGTAAAACATGCCAAGGCTTTCTTTCTTATAAAGGATTTTAAGATGTATTCCTCGGTAGTATAGTGGTCAGTATCCCCGCCTGTCACGCGGGAGACCGGGGTTCGATTCCCCGCCGGGGAGGTATTATTTTTTTTTCTAATTATGTAATAATTCATATATAAAGGATTATTATTGTAGAGGCCTGTAGTACTTCATGAATATTTCTAAAGATGAAAGTATTAAAAATCCAAAAAAAAAAAAAAAAAGTAGTATTCTTCATATTTATTTATTAAATAAGGAATAACTTCTACAACCCGGTGGGTAATCGTACCCCGGTCTCCCGCGTGACAGGCGGGGATACTAACCACTATATAGTACAAAGGACACGTTACAAAAAAGTGTCTTTTAAGAAAAGTATTCTTATCATTGTATTGAACTGTATATATTTTTTTCCTAGTGATTTGCGATCGCTGTAAGTCATAACAAAAGATAGTATTAAATTCCGCCCTTAAATACTTCAGAAATTAATTTTAACCAGCCCTCCTCAGTCATTCAACCTCCCACCATCAAGAAAAACTTTATTTAGGACGTCAACAGATATTATTTAAGATTACCACACTTTTGAATTTAAGAATAGCTAGTTTAATAAATTTTACTGTTCGAAAAGCGAATGGTAATTGATAAATATAATAATAATAAGAAGTCGATCCATTAAAATAAATTAATATGTAAAATTTCAGTCTTTTATTCGATAAGTAAGTCACAGAAATAATTAATTCGATAATTATTTCAGTGACTTACTTAAATGCAGACTCAGATACTTTTGATTCACTTTTTTCATGACTCTCCTGTCGTCTCCTATGTGTGTTATCCTATACTAATGATATTATTTTTATACGCTTTTTGTAGGCCATAGGGCCATTTGGCCCTCATGAAGATTTTCTAGATCGCTCAGTGGAAAGATGGCTCTCAGGCCATCTTAATTATTATTATTATTAGCCATATGGTGCAAGGAAGCCTCAGGCTTATGCTGCACCAGCCAAAAAAAAATTCCCAAGTTACCCTGAGAGAGAGAGAGAGAGGAATCACCAAGAAAGAGAAGAATCATGATATCCAGCTGAGGACCCTGGGTTTTCCAAGCCCATACTCACCAGATGTGAGCCCCCTGGGTTCCACTGAGCAGTCAGTCAGTAGCGTAGCAGAAATTCATACAAGGGACCCATATCTAGAACAGCTTCATAAATATCATAGAAAATAAAATATTTTAAAAAAATATTATGTTTTGTGAGGCGTCTCTGATTCTCCGATGCGCCACTATATACGTTATATTTTATAGAGTTTCAGACCCGTTCAGAGTGACCTCTCGACTACCAGCTTTTGAAGTCCCCTAGCCATAATAAAAAAAAACGATGATATATGAAACCAAATAAATCAGAAAATGCGAGAAAATATGAATATATTTTTTATTCAACAAAATATTTTCTATACCTTTTCTGTGCAAATGCTATTCCACAGAAGAGTTCTAGAAAATTGTTATTTGAAGCGCCTTTTCAAATTGAGACCCAAGCCAAATGGCCTGTGATTGACTATACCTCTATTGTTTGTTTCGTTCTTGGCAATTTTTTTAGAATAATCGAATCGTTTCTTACCCATTTTTTAAAAGATTGAAATTTCTGACTGCCTAATAGGAGAAATATTTGGTTTATGCACAAGCCTTTGGAGTAATACGATATCAGAAACTAGCTTTATTTCAACCCACTTTTTATTACAAAAGATGTAATGGAAACTGCATCTTTCATTGCTGACTTCGTTTTGACTCTTCCTAGTATGTAAAAATCACACTAGATGGCAGACGGCTCCTTAGTAGTGTACTAAAAAGCATTTCTTTTTTGGTATTGCCCATTGTGAAAAGATCCTTACGATTATATTATATAAACTATAATAAAGCAGTTACGATAAAGTTGGTAACTCATCTAGATTGCTGTGTGCCGTAGTGGAGTATAAATAGAAATTTTAAAAAATATGATGTCCTATCAGCATATCTCTATTACCTTTCTGCCTAAAAGTCTTTTGCAAGGGAGAGTCTACTATCTGCTAATACTGTCTAGACATCTAAAATTACAAAAGATATCTGCAATACCACAAATTGATAGTCCACTAATATTGATAAACGAACAAAAGTCACTGACAGCCATAGATATGGATTCTTTCGAGTGGCTTCGTTTTGAAAAAAAAAAATCCTATCAAGTAGACGATCTTGATAGCATCTTCCATCAACGTTTTTATTCGATAATATTTTTTTCGTTATTTCGATTTTGAACATACCATTTAGAAGCTGACCTTCAAACTGATAAGGAAGAAGTCGAAGGTTGGATGAATATCATTTTGGTTATCGTCAGTTGAAGAGGAACGAATCATGGTAGCAACTTACCTAAAACTTAATACACAATAAAAGTCAATATAGAATTGCTAAATTTACTTTTTTAAACACCCTGTCGAATAAATTATGTTAAATAAATAAATTTAAATATCGAGACTAGATAAATCGTTATATATTAAAGTTAAGCGTTATGTATACTGATTCTTTATGTTCTTCTGTTCAGGTGGAGTTTGAGAATGAAACAGGTTTGTGCAGTGAAGCATTCCCAATTACCAACAGTTTATTACTGCTTGCTAAACTTAAAGTAAATATGGGATTCTTATTTATTCGTACAGATCAATTCCAAGATCAGGTCACTATTTGCTCAGCGTAAATTTAACGGAAAAGAAAATGGACGAAATCCGGTTTTCACCCTTTAGGAAGACGAGGAAAACGAAGGAAATTTAGCACTACACTCTTTCAAATGGTAGGGGTCATGTCATCATGTAGAAGTGACCCAAATATTCGCTTCCTTGTTAAGTCACTAACTGCTGTGACATAAAAATGTGGAAATTTTGGCTTCCCCGTTATTCGGGGAGGCGAGTGGAAATTCTTAAAATAACTGAACAGAACAAGAGACACAAAAGCATCTTTAGTTGTCTTGGCTCAGAAAAAAGGGTATGAGGCGACAAAACTGATCTTAAATTCCGTAAAATTCATTTAAAAATGCGATGCACAGTAAAAAGTCTATTTTAGGAATACAATCCATAATGAAAAGTCCGCTATAACGAGTATTATACAGAATAATGGAAACGCCTGGATTGTAGAACCCTATGATCCGTGGAATCTTCAAGGGTGCCACACATATCTAACCGGCTGGTAAATGAAAATCGCTTCTTAGCAGGCCTTTGGTTGTGGATATAGAAAGCTGCACCGCGTGTCTGATATCACGAGAGAGAGAGAGAGAGCATGGCATGCTGTTCTAAATCACTGAGCCGACTTCGAACTTTGTAATCCTTGGGGTCCAATTAGTGGGGAACATCTGCATGATCTGTGACAATTTCACTCGCACTAGAAGCATAAATCATGGATGGCTGAGCATTTTTAGAATCTGATAGGGTATATCACGAAATCCACAAGATTCTGGAACTGTTTTACAGGAACCGGGCACCACACACCAGCGAAGAGAGGGCTATACAGACAATTGCGACAGTACAGGCCCTGTGAGGTGTACCATTATCATTCCAGAAACTATCCATTATACCGGAGCAGATACGCTGCAGCGTGGGACATAATCGCTCATGATGGTTGTGTTAAAAAAAAAAAAAAAAAACCCCTCATATTAGGGTTACCCGAGAATTGCCTCATCTACCCATGCGCATTATGTCTCTAAATTGAGTGTGTACGCTGGTCGGCTTGCTGGACGAAAAACTAAATTTCTGGTGTGGGGGACCTTGCTTGTCCTCCCCTGAGACCCACTAACTCAACCACGAAGAAAGAAGCTCATAAATGTTATTTTCGTCTTTGGTGGGATTCGAACCCGGCCCTTTTCCACCGTGAATGGGGAGAACGGTCATTATGATGGTTGTGTAACTAACTCCAGTGAGATGATTGTCTATTAGATGAGGGAACTAATGCCATACCAGAAAACTGCGTCCCAATGCCATTACAAAACCATTGACACTCTAATGCATCTTTTATCTTGGATGGGGAACAGCAACTGCTTAATGGCATATCATCACAGCATGGGCCGTGGTACAACGTAGTTTTTTTTTAATGTAGCTTTCTGATTTTTTATCTTCCCTCCTGAGTCCAGGGCACTGCTGCAGTTGCACCACGGAATGACATGCCATTTCTACTTTATTTCGGTCATCAGAACTGATATCATACTACTCGATACCAGTAAGAGGTCACTTCTGGGAGTTCAACCGTTTCTCTGCATTACATATTAGGATACAAACGTTCTTCGCGTAATTTATTCATATACAAGGTACGATATCCAAAGTTTACAATTAAATTATAGTTGAAGCGGTATGTGATGATAAAGATAAATAAATGTACAATATTTGCTCAATTTTTTAATTTGACTTTAAATAATATTATCCAAATAGTAAGAACTAAAATTAGGCATGTTAACTAATAGTGCTGGTCACATTTACGTTGAACGGTTTTTTAATGACATTTAATGGTGGATAGGAGACTACAGTAACCATTTTAATTTTTCCGTTCTTTATCTTTGTAAATGGTAATCAAAAAGAAATTTCCTTTTAGTCCCAAGTTCAGCTACACATGTATTATATTATACTGCTACGCAGCTCGAATACAAAAAGAAATCGTTATGTACCATTGCTAGAGAGTTACAACCATTCTGAAAGTTTAAAATGTACGACGGCGATTCAGATAAGAATATTTTTTTATAAAATTTTATTGCCACTAGTTTTTAATAATTACTAAACTAGCTGCAGAAGCCCTCGTGGATAGTACAGTAGGTATAATTGACGTCCTCCCCACTCTGGGAGACAGACCCGAGTTCGAATCCCATAGTAATGCAAGAAATTTGTCTTTTTCACAACGTGGCCGAGTCAGTGGATCTGCGAAGAGTAGGAGGGTTTTTTCTCCCGGAAACTCGGGTTTTTCATCCAGCAAATTGACTACAGAACATCCATAATTTACAGACAAATCATATACGGCTATATGGCCTAAGTTGCTGATGCACCTAAAAACCCATTTCCAGACAGCCCCAACCCTCTTTATCGAAACACTTATGCGGCTTATTAGCTAACTCTCGGATATCTTCTCGGAAGAAGTTGCGTAATTCTGGTCATAATCAATATTACACTGATTTAAGTGATTTTGAAGATTTTTTTTATTATTATATTATCACTCATAGTTCAAGTCTGAAGTATGAGTGAAAAGGAAGAACCTCCCATTTCAAGTTCCTCAGTATATTCATTATCACTAAAGCTGCGAGAAGCTTGCAATAGTCTTTGTGAAAGCAGATGCCTTTGAAATGATTACGTCAACATGTTGACAATACAGTATTGCCAGCTTTATCTCATCCTTTGACTTGTAAGTTTATTTTTTAGGCGCATCAGTGTCTTAAGCCATATTGCGCTGTATATATTATGTCTGTAAATTGCAAGTGTTCTATGGTCTAATTGCCTCTTTCCTGGACGAAAAATCTGAGTTGGCTAGAATAAAAACCATTGTTACCCGCGCCTGAGACAGTCTAACTCAGCCACTTTTTGAAAAAGGCCAATAAAAATTCCTCACGTCATCGGCAGAATTCGAACTCAGATCTTTTCCACCCAGTGGAGTGGAAAAGATCTGAGTTCGAATGTGGAACACTTGGCAATTATACCAAATGTTCCACATTTAAGTCTTCTGTTGATTGATGAAAATGGCATCTTTTGCATCTCGGATGTTCTCTGTCACCGATTAGAACCGTTCATTTTCACGTCTTCTCCATTATGCCAATACGCTGGCATAATTTCATTCCACAGAAACTTTATAATAATGCGCTACCAAATAGAAATTAGCACCTCCTTCGTGCATATTGAAATAGTCTTGCCGTGCCTACTACAGCCAATAGTTACTCCCCGATGATATCATCGTAGCTCTTCGCGGCTATAGGTTTGTTAACAAACCAGTAATAAGAGGGAAATAATTATATTTTAATTTCCTTTTGTATTATATTAAAATATTTGAGTAGCCACTTGATTAGGCGCACCCTTTTCACGAAATGGAGTGCTCCTTCAGTAACAGCACCACATGTCCGTACCAGTTGAGAAATACAGCGTTATACCAATCGTAGTGCATGAAATAACTAACGAAAACAGATACGAAATCATTTTTTTATTAAAATTAAAAGTTGCTCATAAAGAACATCAAGGTCACATTCGGTTGTATGGCAAACGTCATTTGTTTTATGACTAGTTACATATTAAAAACGTTGGCAGTTAGAGACATCGTTAAGTAGATAATTTACAGTACACTAAACGAAGACGAACATAAATAGTTCATAATGGGCTGTCTATACCGTTGACAAGCCTTAATACTATAAGTTAGAACTTAAATTTGACTGTCAGACAGTCTAGGAACACATCGACAGTTTCGACTGTCCAAGATCACATAAAATATGAGAATATAAAAAAGGAGATGCATGATGTCTTCTCATATGACAGCTGAAGATGTAAATGAATATAAATAATTTCTTGAAAATCCGAGCATTTTAGGCTCTCTTCTCAATACAATGACATCTTAGGTTCCAGTTAGAGAGACTTCGTTGGGTAACTTGTTTATATTTAGTATTAAATATCACCACATGGCAGCAGCATGGATGTCGATATTTACTTGGCTCTGGGATGGACTAGTTGACTCGACGAAGGTAGTTTGGCTGGAAAAAAAGAAAAAAAAGTTAATTTAAATGTATGCAGTGCGTTTCATGTCAGGCACATTACCAAATAATTCACGATTTATAACAAAATAAATGAGCAAAAAAACAATGCCTTTTATGCGCGAACCAAGAAAATTATTTCTGCGCATCCGTTACATTGGCCATTCATTCCTCCAACCAGTGCATGGCAACAAACAATATCCAGTATATGGACAGCCTATGTGTGGGAAAAAAAAAAAAATAATAACAGGCAGAATTCTATTGGTCCTATTTTAGTGAAATTTGGAATGCCCCTAAAAAATATCTTTCTAAAAGGCCTAAATATAAAAAAATACATGAAAATCCAATGCCTGGGAGTAGAATTATTACGTCGCCTAACAAGTTGGGTAAATTAAAAAATAATAATCTGATGATTTCTATTGGCTCATTTTAATGAAGTTTGAAATGCTCTGCAAATCATTTTAAAGGGTCCAAATATAAAATTACGTGAAAGTCTGTCCACTGGGATTCGAATTGTTACATACGAACGGCCGGACATGAAGAAATAAGCACATTATGTAGATATGCGAACGCGCATAAAAAGGGTTACTACTTTCTGTACAACAAAACAATAGGTCTTCCATAAGAGATAACCTAATCCTATAAAAAAATAAACACACCATTTTCATGGCGAGGAAGCACTACCTCCAAAATGAAAATTAGTGAAAAACAGTGTCCAGTATGGACGACTCCTAATATCATTTTGAATAACGTTTCTATAAAATATGATTAATGTTTCTCGACTATTTTTTCCCCTCATTTTTACGAATATCAGATTGCAGAACTAGAAAATTCGAAATTAAACAAATAAATATCGTTATTTCTTGTAATTAGACGGACTTACTTTTGTGTTGTAGATCCAAATCGCATCCTCTTCGTAATTGGTTCGACTTTCATCTTTCCAAACTGTTGGAGGCTAACCGCCCTTTTGCCATTGATGATAGTTCCAAACTGTTCGTTGTCATCTTCAAACGCCGCGTTTTCTACACCTTCGAGAGCCGTACTAGTAGTAGCACCCCCACTAGTAGAAGGGTAAGTTCTGACTTCGAGTGTCTTTCTGTTTTGCACCATTTCGCTGAGTGGCCTGTGTTGTCCTCTGGGTGTATTATCTTGTCCCACAAAATATCGATATGGAGTGTCGTAGTCCACTTCGAATATGGTCGAAAACTTGTTAGGAAAAATCCAGTCGATGAGAGAAACTATAGCACCAACCAATACTGCAAGTATTCCTGAAATTAATTAAATATTATTAGAAAATCTGACTGCATGGTAAGTTACTTCTAAAATTAATTGGATGTTATAAAAATAAGCAGATATTTTAAATACAGTTTTAGAAAACTAATTAATATACAGAAATACATAATTGTTATTTTTATAATGTGCATTGTAGAATAATCCAACGATGCGTAATTTGTTTTATTAATTAAAAAACAATCGATATTACTGTCATGATAGCTAGATGGCGTCATAATCGAAAAACTCATCGTTTTCACTGTTAGAATGCTACTGGCAACTGCTGAAAAAATTAAGCTATATGTTTTCTTAAAACAATTACTAGAGATTTAATTTATTATTATTTTTTTTGCCCATAAGTTTGCCCAAAAGCCCAGCTATCAAGTAATCGGTAATATTTAAGTTAATATTCTATTTTAATACTGAGAGAGATCCACCTGCTGCTAAAACGATCCAGAAGCACCAGCCATACCGGAAAGCGAAGATCGTACTTTCCATACGAATTATTAATGGGCGTTTTGGAATCAACAGAACATAGAGGGCGTTGGTGAGCAGCAATAATCCACCGGTTAGCATCATGGTGTAAGCTCCATAGCGTGGTACTGCACAGAGAAGAATGTTCATCAACAGCCAGATAGCAAAAGCTACCCTGAAAAAGGAAAATAATTAATCCTCAAAATATTAAGAAGCAATGAAGGTAGGTATATATCTGTAATAATGCCTTATGCTAAGTCAAGTAACACAGTAATAAAATTATATTTAACATAATTATGTAAATTAAATTTATTATTTTGTTAATATTGAATTTTTCTGCATCTCCTCAGAAATGTTCTAAAAAAAAAAAAAAAAAATCTGAAGCGAAAGTAATTTTCAACGAATGGACTTTCCACACAAACATTGTGATCCTGATGTGTTATTTGTATGGCCAACGATTCAGAAAATTGATGAGAGAGCAGATGGACAGTCTAGAATTATATAGTAAAATATATATATATATATATATTATACTCGCATGGTTGGCTTACCAAAACCGCTAACATTTGCTATTAACCTAAAAATTATATATATATATATATATATATATATATATATATATATATATATATATATCTCTTTCACTGAATGAAGACCACCAATTTGCATCACTTTCAAGGTTTCGGATGCGCTCGCTTCGGCAGATATAATTAATGAGTTACGGGAGAAATGGGGCAAGTCACGAGTGTCTAAATTCATCCTACATCCGCGCCATTCGAAGGTTGCTGGCGAGGTTAAAGTGACAGGTGAAGGTCGAGTTGAAATTGTTCGTCGTCAAACACGTCCGACATGCGTAGAGTAACTTGTGAGGACGATATAAGTAGAAGGCCTTCCGGAGAGGTCAAACTGAACAGTAAAGTTCAATCTACCTTTCCATTGTTTCTATACAAACAGTTTTTCCTTCAAGGATTCTCTGTAGATCTGGACTTTCATCCAATGAAAAAAGGAGAATATATCGGCCTTGGATGTCTTCCAATACTCAACCACTTCCTTCGCCTTTTATACGGTTTTCACAAGTAGCAGTTTGGTAAAACTGCTCATTGGGATAACAGCAAACAAAAGAAAGTGTGCACATAATACCAAAGTTAAATTTATTCAGATAAAAAAAAAATAAATACAAACCTACAATAAAGGAAATTGACAAATCACCCCCCCCCCCGTAAGTAAAAGAAATAAAATCAGGAGACTAGGGGATTGAGAGAATACAATTTATTTTTATTAGGCCTATCGGATCTCATTCATTCAACATTCGAAACGCTAGGTTTCTCTTTTGCTTCCACAGTTTGTTTTCTGGACTTGCTGTTAACGCTGTACAATTTGGAATCCATTTCTATTCATCCTTTATTTTTATCTATTGCGAAATTTTTTTTTACTAAGAAAATTCAAAAATGCTTACAAGTTTTGGACACTCCGATTTTGATATCCTCGGTATAATCAGGTACATGTCTATATACATCTAATTATCTACCTTCATAATCCAACTATGAGAGCGGAAAAAAAAGGTTCCAATGGACCAGATAATAAGTGGAGACAGCGTGATAGAAAAACAACAATCAACAGCCTACGAAAGTGGATCTGAACCCGGACCAGTAACTTTGTGGTAGAAGTCTGCCTACCACACACTCTTCGAAATCTGTTACATGCAACAAAATGTGCAATGATATCTGGAAGACGAATAACCCTTTCCGATTAAATACATCACGATATGCATTATTGTGTACCAAAGATACAAGCAATCTTGACATATCAACAGGAAATAGTGAAGTGCAGTTATGTCAGGATAGCAGGGAGGTCAAGGGATTGGAAGCTTACTACTGATCCAGCGACCTTGAAATGTTGCATCAAGGTAACGTCGAATCTCCTTTCCTCAACATAGGGGCACGATCTAGCTGGAAAATGACAGATTAAACAACTGACGAACACCGTGATTCTGCAACATCTGTAGGTAATTGTTTTTGTTAATGGTAGTTCAAAGACAAATGGTCCCCCTCCCCCTACAGTTGTGAATGATTTCACAAATAGCGTTTTATCTTGGGCTGGCACAGCCGGATTTTGACTTCGATTTTCTATTCGGGACATACTACGTGGAAGTGTAAATCAATACCAGGAATCGCAATAGGTTCCGAAACCCCGTGGCATCACGCCGGTTCCTCTTACCATCAACACATTTAAAACGACAACCCGTCACAGTATTAGCCGTCCAACTTTAGAGCGACGTTTTGTCATCAAGACTAAAGAGATGAGCAAAAAGATACGAGATTTCTTTTTTTTTTTTTTTTTTTTTTTTATTCATATGACTTATTAACAGTTCTCATACTGAAGTACGATATCCATGATGATTATTAGTGTTGCCATTATCACTTTGGGAGAATTTTTACTAGCATATAGTTCTTAACAGAAGTCATAGTACCCTGTGGCACCATTTAAAATCCTGTTGGCAGCATGTCGCAGTTTTCACGGAATACTGTACTGTTTTTCTACAATGGCGTAGAACAACATGGTTGACTCTTCCACTTTGGCTGCATTACCATTTTTATTGACGACAGAGTTAATTCAAGACATACTGTACCAACATTTTTCATCCCGATCTGTAGGATTAATTATTTCGTCACCAAACCCTGTCAGTTAGAGACGGTGAGTTGCTAAAATCAAGTGTCATTTGGCAGTATTCTTAAAAGTCAAGTATGCCAATTGGTCACGAGCTTCTCTAAGATGTAACAAGTTTTTCCAAGTCTGTTTTCTCTCCCCCCCTTCACCATTTAATGCTTGTTTTAATAGGCGGTCTAATAACTGGATACCAACGGTTCGAAACCTTTAAAAAGGAAGTTTATATGGCTTACGATCGAGATTAAAAGAAATTAAAATCCTTCCAGCATCTAAGAAGAGTACAACAGTTTAAGGTCTCTAAACAGGGCAGCGTTAGACAGAAGCAGCAGCATCCAGACTTCCATCGGGATCAAGAAAATAAATAGCCTCAAATGGGATAGATCATTTTTTCCTGTTGTGGGACGGTAGGGAAATTAAGTATCACGGATATTTTCTTTGCATCCAGGCTCTTAAACATCTTGGCAGGACTCTGTTAGATGTTTAGCAATAATTAAAACGTAATGGTTTTAGGCATCTGTACCCTCTGTTGGTTTATTTTATTTATAATTAATTACCAAATAATATATTAAGTGTTTTTATATATAAAAACAATTCGCCTGTTTTGTTACTACATAATGTCTCAGAATTCTATGAGGAGTTGACCTTGGACTTACCAACTGGTCTACCTCAGGTATTGACCGTCCATAGTGAACTATGAAAGCTAAATGCTTGAACTTCAATAAGTGCTGTTGTTCTCTTCCCGATAATAATTTGGCGCACCTGCACAATACATATTCACACTGACACACAAGGAAGTGATCAATGTTTTATTTTATTTATTTATTTTTTTCTAAGTAGCAAAGTACTCCACCTTCCCATATTTTGTTTTTATTGCTGTCCTCACCTTTCTGGAATACTGATGCCTTTTTGTATAAGTATTCATTAGTTCTCAGCATAGCGTTCAACTCGCTGGGTCAATTGCTCAGTGGGACATGGTTTGAATAAACACCGATTCATTATATCAGAATTTGTAACTATCACTTTAATATACTATAAATTCTGGGATCCAGTAAGCATGTTGTTATTTTTTTATGTTCTATAACCACGGAAATTCCAAAAAAAAAAAAAAAAAAATTTGCAATTTCGTTAGACAGAAAAGATATATACAACTCCTAATTATACTTGAGAAGGACATTGCGTGGAATTACTACTGAGTAGGTTTAGTAAAGACACTTTACCACGTGAAGTATTTAATTAGTTTATTGGAACGGGAGAAAAAAAATATATATTACAATTTACTTAAAAACAGTCCCAACAGCCAAATAAATTGGCTACGTTTCGATTTCCGTCTTTGGGACTGGATTTTTGGTTCTGTAACACACAGAACCAAAACAGAATATTTGTATCTTCGGATCTTTGTTCTGTTACGGAACAAAAGTCCTGAAAACGGATTTCAACATAGAAATCCGAAACGTAGCCAGTTTGGTTGTTAGGACTGTTCGGGTCTAATGATTTTCTTCTCATTCCAATAAACTAATTAAATAGTTCACGTAGTAAAGTGCGCTTACTAAACCTACTTAGTAAAATATTACTCCATTTCCTTAAAATTACAATTGACAAAAATTATTCAATTTTGTTCATAGTCAGAGGGTTAGGATTAGTTCTCAATTATTTTAATTAGTAAATAAAGAGATGAAACTCTTCCCATCCTTGCATATAGTTCAGGCGCACTCTTTTGTTCTGCATATGTTATTTTATTAAGAATATTTTTCGTTTTGTAGAAAAATATGCCGTATTGTTTTGAATATCAATCAAGACGTTTATTTTTAAGCAGTAAGCTTTACAGAATAAAAGACAATTCGCGGAAGTTAAACCGCCCTTCAAGAAGACTACAATCAATATTTATAAAAAAAGGGGCTGTACTAGTTTCAAAATGAATTATGCTTAATTATCCAATCCGGAAAAGAAAGTTTTTATAGATGTAATCACTAGAGAACCTATTTCACAGTGGAGCGAATAACTTCCTCGTCACTAAAACGAGATTTCACCGATCAAAAAAAAAAAAAAAAAAACGCAGAGCTGCCCTAATAAACAATTGATGTTCGATTATACACTTGCTCCTCACTTTATTAGACACATCACATGTCATACGCAAATTGGCTGATTTCGACTACTTCATGTGATTATGGCACCCGACTCGCTATGTATATTCCAGATGAGTAGGAACATCTATAATAGAAGTTGTGAAGAACACATTAAAGACGATACGATAAGCAAAACAACATGACCTCACTATATTTCAACGTGGAATTTTTATAGGTGTCCAGAGGGCAGATACGAATTTTTTCGCAACAGTCAAAATGGAGTTTTGCTAGGATACATAAGGAATGGCAGATAGGCAAAAAAAAAAAAGTCACTGGAAATAAGACTAGTAGTTGATATGAGGTTTTGTGGGAGAAGTGTGATGGTCTTAATCTTTTTGGAAGAAAATGGGTCCCTTCATCATAGTGGATGAATGTCTAAACACTATGTTTAAAACAGATTTATGGACCAGATCCACTCCACGTTGACCGCCTAGTCTCATGTGATTATTACTTCCAGCTGGATAATACACTACTGGACTGTTTGAGAAACGTAATGAAGGTTTTCAATCAACGAAGCTGTCCCACAGAACGTGCAGGGTGGCATGAATCTCATTAAACCCAGAAGTTAATGAGATTCACGCCAAGATGAATCGCGTCGAGGTGCATCCAATAAAGTGAGCACTGAGTATAATACAGTTGTATACTAGAAAATGCAACATAATGTTGGAAGAGATATTACAAAAAATTTACTTCGCAAGTCAATGTTTACATCTCCTACTTACCATAAGATGATACAGGCGTAGTAGCCAGCTTGTCGGTATTGTGGTCCCCATGCAAAACCTTCCGAATCGCAACTCAGATACTCTACAACTGTTAGAATAGGAAATGGCAATCCTTTAACAAGAGCTTCCTTGTATTCTCTTTTCAGTTGGGTAGCTGAAAAGTAAGAAAAATGGCCATCTTTAATATACCCACTAGAGATTTAAAAAAAAAAAAAAAAAAAAAAAAAACCACTAAATCTTGGTCTTTAGTATCACACGATTTTACCCTTTCAGCCCTTAACCTATATGAAAGCAAGCAAGCATTAGCGAATCTGTTTATGGCTGCAGAATCAAAGAGCCGCTGTGTTTTCTTTTGGTTGTCTCGAGATCTGTTGAAGTTCTGGAGATAAGCCGAGATAACCACAACACGTGTAATTCTCAGCCCTGATGACACGTTCTGATAACCAAATTGCAGCCTTTGTTTGGTTAAAAAAAAGTGGGGAAAAATATCCATAAATCAGCCAAAAAACTGAGCTCTTTACGTACAAACCCACCAACTCATTATTTATAGCACCTGTTTACGCAACAATGGTTTCTCTGCTGAAGTGTACAACCCACCATTTATTGGTAGATTTAAAATTTCAAGTTCTAGTATGTGGAAACTTATTTTAAAACTAATTTTGATGAAAATAAAGCCAGAGTTAACCAAGTCAAATCATTTGTCATTGTTACCTAATTTTGAAAGGCTAAATAACGTCTTCTAGATAACACTGCCCTGTCAAAATATTAGACAATGTAACTATGGGATTAAAGAAAAGAAATTTACATTCGTTACTACGTTGAACTCCAACTGATTAGACTCATGAGTTTTTGACCATTAGTGGATATTTATAAGAATAAAATACTTACGAGTGGCCCATCGGAACCTTTCGTTGTAATTTATTTCTTCGCTATGTTCATGAATCGAGGCAGCTGAAAGACAAATTGAGCCCATATCAGATAAACTGTAACATTTATGCAATCCTAGCCAAGTTAAACACACATAAAAGACTTTAATTTGGTCTCAGACTTTACCTTGTAATGTGACGTTCACGCTGTTTAGTCCAATCCTTACTCCCATGTCAGCAAATATTTTTTCTTTGGAAAATGCTCTGTAAGGACTAGATATGGAACCGTATGAAACATGCCAGTCTGTTCCACAAGCAGTTACTAGAAAGTTAAAATTATTACAGAATGATTATCACTGAAAAGTTACCATCAAGTGATTAAAAATGCAAAAACAATTGATTAAATATTGGAGAAAGAATGATTTGGGGGAGGTGGAGAACTTACTTCCCCAAGCTGTTAACGCTAATCTCTTTGGAAATTCATTACTTAAAAAGGAAATTTGATTAACCGTATCTTATGAAAAGACTAAACCATGTGTGTAAAAAAGAACACCGAAACTAATCGCCGCTTTGAGAAAGGATTCATTAATCTTACATAGAGATCTAAGGAGGACGTTGAGGTCATTTATCATTTCAAGGATCCATTTACTCGGATGGTCTGTATTATGAAACAGTGGATTATTGATAAAGACGGGAGTAAGAAAGTGGTTTGCAAACAGGTGTTTGCGAGTGAATATTTGCACTGAAATATGCTTATCTATCTTCCAAGAAGGGTATTACTAAGCCCGATGTTTGCTTACTCGGTAGAATAATAAGGCGTTGGCTAAAGTAGCGATTATACAGCTTCTATTTCACTGATATTCCAGATTCACTGGTCATGTGTAACACTAGTTTTTTAAGGAAGGGGAGGGGGGTGAAAGAACTGAATCCGAACAAGTTTCTCCATCACCTCCTCTTAAAGATCTCTAACCACGTAATCAAGATTGATCCGGCTTATTTCTCATCACCACCCGTAGATCACAGGATAACTATGAACTAGCTAGACAGGTAACCGTTGTCAACTAAAACAAGAGACATCACGTGACCGACCTAGTTCAGTTTTGCGGAGCGATCGCCCAACAGGAAGTAACATGCATACAAAGAAAATATTGAAAAAAAATATTTTTTTTCGTTAAAGGCAGTGATTACTTTTGCCATAACATCACACAATAGGCTGCTGGGGAGGTTTTGAAACATCCGAGGGTATTAATGACAGAATCGTGAAAAAAATATTAGCTTGTTTCTATTGACGCGCAGCGGCCATCAAATAAGACAGTACTTTGTCCACCCTGGACCACTTTCTTTTCGAGGCAATCCACAGAACTTCCATATTTTACCTTTGATCTAGAGTTGTTCCTTTGCAAGGAACTCCATCGTGCTCAATAATTGGGGGGGGGGGGATAGTACTGATCTCAGGAAGCTAGTGAAAATCTCTTGGGAGAACAATTATCACGATTTGAAATGAATGGTCTGGTTGCTGAATTCTTGCATCTCTCTAAACAATAAGCGATAGTTCAACTGTCTCGGTAAATAAGGTCAACTAAACCCCCAGTGTTTTTGGCATTTTTTTTTAAATCCGTCACACTCATAAGAGCGAAAGAAGAAAGAAATTTCAAGAAGTCAAACGTCGTGTCTAGAAAGAGAACAAATAGGTCACTGTAATGGACCTGACGTGTTGGCTTATTACCGGCGATGAATACGGAACGAAAAATGGATTATTATACGTGACATGCTGCCTTTTGTTACTCTAATAAACAAAAACAATTTTGTTTCTTTGTGTGGCTCATTTATATAGAAAAATGCGTATAGTTTGATTCGATAATGTTATTATACCAAATTTTATTAATCAAATAATACAATTGCATTTAGGAAATTGCGAGGTCAGGACGTGGAGCCTTGCTACGCTTGGTCACAGAAGGATCCCGTACTCCTCTGTAGTAACCTACTATTCCCCCCATTTGTTTCTTCATTAAATTTTTTATACTTCATTTGCAATTCTCCGACTTCAAATGAAATACTTTCGTGTTCGCATTGAAGTAATTCAAATCATGTCAGAAACGCTGTCATTTGGGAACAAGTTGCAGATATGTCCTCCGACGAAGTTCCTTGTATTTATTTCCCATAGCTTTGTTATAACAAAGATGTATTTCTTATAATTCATCAAGTAAGACACTCTGTACCTTTTACAAGGGTATCAATGAACAGATAATGGACTTGTACTCCCCTTTCTAAACCTCTACAAAAATATTTGGTGTTCTCTATTTCCAAGTTAAGGGGAGGGAGAAGTTAATGCAATTTAATATTAGCATAAGTAGTCAAATGTTACTGGCCTACAAACAAGTTTTTTTCAAATTCCGGGGTTGGGGGTTTATCTTCCCCATTAGCACATCGTTTAACAAGATTTTGTACGCCGTTTAAATAAACCAACTCCACGGACTATATCTTATGCCTTTAAGGTGTAGAAATAAAAAAGTCCCTTGGAGCTAGGTCATAGGGAGAATGCAAAACAACTTCAAACGCCATCGACCAAATTTCTGCTAATGTTTCACTATTGCAGCAACGTCAGACGCTGCATTGCTAGGCTTTACTCGTTTGATTATTTTATTTTTTTCATTCTACAAAAATTCGGTGCTGATAACATTAGAGTCAAAAAACAGTTAACATCACTTTTCCAGCTGATGGTTGAACTATGGACTTTCTTTGCGAACTAAGGGGAATTACCTTTTAGACCACCCTCGTAATATTTAATTCTTTGTTTACCTTCAATGGTAAACTCATGGGATCAACACTACTGGGATGTCATCTGACATTATCTGGTTTCACTATTCTCCCCCATAGATGTCAAAGCACCATCTGTTGTTGCCATAATGAATTAGAGAAGTTTCGGGTGACACCATTTGACTGACATTTTAAACAAGTCTTCGCTGACATCTTGATACACAACACCAGTCGCCTTAGGATACAAGTTATGTGGGTAAAGGTGCCAACACATAAGCCTAACAGAAAATTAAATGTAATGGTTGCTTAAATGCGAAATGAGGATTTCCTAGTTGATCACATTTCTTGGTAGTTAAGTAGAGGGTACTCCATCTGCCAGTTGGGGGCAGTGCGTTTAACCTATGGAATGGCCTCTTATTTCCTTTGTTTTTGTTATTTTTTAACGCCCTTTGAACTCCGATCTTTAATTTTCTCTCCCGCAATTAGAGTTCTTGGGCAATTTTGATAAAGAAGTCTGGATTCTACAAAATTTCCAGGTAACGTCTAAACTATATTATATGCATTGTAATGTATGAAGTAAGTGAAGCTCGTTTAGTGTCGAAGGTGGTTGGTCTTTAAAAACAAAAAAACTAAAGACTTAACCTTAACCATTCAGACTTAACCCTCCCCCAACGCTCTTCAATGCTAGTAAAGTGGACTCCATCAGCCTGACCCAAAGTAGAGGTACAATAGATATTAGTAGCAGTCCACATGGGATTGGATTTCGGAGCTTGAAATGATGTCATCAATTATTTTTCGTTGCTACTGCAAAGTAGTTAGGTCATCGTCAGTCGCATATGTAGATAGTAAGATCACAAGTTCAGGCAGAAACGGGAGCGGCCATAAATACATCCAATATCACTCTACTTGCCATGCGTTCCATGGTAAAGCTTGCTACTCTTAGTAGTAACTTAAGTCTCTTGGAGTGGTTCATTTCTTAACTGTTCTTTTGACTCGGAAAAATGATCCTTTTTGACTAGTCTCGCTATACTATTCAGTCCAAACATGGCCCAGAGAATGTTACTTTGTGGAGCCAGAGAAAGGGGAGGAGTCATTGTTTCCCCCCTCTCCTCACAAAGATTGGAATACCATCTACAATTCATTTTTGAGCATTGAAGACAAACAAAACAAAAAAAACCCTCATATCTACCTTAGAAAATCGCTTCAGTATGGTACTTACAAATCATCTAAAACCAATTCTACTCGCCTTCATATCACCTTCTACGCTAGAGAGGAACAGGAGGTTCGGTGTGAAGTGTTTTGATGCCCTGCATACTGGCCACACTTAGGTGATTGCGACTTTTTTTTTTTTTTTTTTTTTTGGAAAGAAGCACTCAGAGAACGCTCCTTTTCATCAAATTGAAGAATTTTTTCTCTTATTCTGTCATTAAAAACACTCAAGTCTTTATATATAAAACTTTTGAGATTTTCATTCGAAGCCACACTTAGACTTCCTTCATTGTCTTCACAGAATGAGATGCAGAAGAAGATAGGCCAATGACCATCAGATTACTCACTACTGCCTACGCTACATCAGTTTAACCTCCACTAATGGATGGTCGCCCTGTGGAAACCTCCCACAGTTAGAATGGCAACAAACACTGCAGCTGTATGTGTGACAACGCCCTTTTCATGCTACCATCTTAGAATACGATAAAACTGACCCTCTTAATAATTCTGGTTATCATAACACTGTTAGGAAGAAATAAAATCCAATGTTGGATTGTTAAGTAATTGGTAATTTACCCATTCCTTAAATTACTGCAGTTCATAATCCCGAGGAATAACTTGAAAGTTGCTAGAAGATATTAGTTGCCTTGAAATAGTTTATTACGGTAGATTATTCAATCACGGATTTTAAGAACTCGTAAATTCCTTCAATTGTTTATACACTTCTAGTGGTTGCAACTGGCTATGTAGTGTAGGAGTGGAATATTAGTATAGGTACCTCTGCAAATCTATGGCTGGAGTGGGAATCCATCGTGATACTTTTTGTTATTCGGGAAGGGAGAGAGAAAAAAAGTTTTAAAGAAGTACATCGACTATTTAGAAAATATTGCACCAGTTCCCGCGGTATGCTACTGTATTAAGTAGAGCATCCGTTATGGACTAAACATCAAGATGGGTGGCAAAGAGGACGTAACTGTGGTGTCCAATAGTCATAAATCATAGCATTCATATGTTTACATTTTGTGGTGAATTTGGCGTTTGAGTAACGCTGTTGTGTTCAGAATAGACCGTGAGAAGTGTTTGGAATTAGATTTCTGTTCACACTAATCTGTCTTCGTGGACAATATAATTCGGGTGGAATAGGTGCAGGTTCAAATCAATGACGCGAGGAACTTATGGGATTTTTCACTTCTTAGTTGAGTTAGTCGGCGAAGATAGGAAGGGTTTTACCTCCTGAAAACTCAGGTTGTCGTCCAGCAAAACAAGCAAACCGACCAGAGAACATGCAATTTACAGACAATACCCAGTGGTAGATGAAGTAATTCCCTAATATGGCCAATTTTTTTTTTCGCATTAATTGTGAATCATGATCTGAATAAGATATAAACTTATAGTTTAAAGTAAAGATGTTTATACTTCCTAAGTATTGACCCTTTTAAGACAGCTCTAATACGCTTTTAATAGTTTGTGCCTATAGATGGGAGTTTATTCAGATGCTTAACAGTGGGTTAAGGCTGGTTATTGTAATTTATAATAAAAAAAAAGAAAGAAAACTGATGACTTACTTAAGATAACTGCTCCTACAAAAAGGCTAGTCGTTACAGAGATGAGGGTTGATAATCTCTGAAAATAAAAAAAATTCTTATAAGATTAAATGTGAAAACTTTTGTAGCGACTTAATATAAAAGAAATATGCACAAACATTCGGTATGCATTATACAGAAAAAGGTACCAATTAGCTACCTTCTCCCACCCCAGTTAGTGATAGAGCACAGCCATCCAACATGGAGCAAGTGCGCATGTGTCTTTGTTGCAAACTAAAGGACGCATTTTTTAATTTTTTTTGTCGAACTCAAGCCTATTTTACAAGACTCTTATTGAAAGAAATGTTTATTTTGCTCTTTCGCACACTCCTGTTCCAACATAAAAAACAAATCAACACGATGCTGCCGGTTACCACAGCTGTAGTCACAACATTTCAGACTACTCGATGAATTACGAACACGGCCTTAAGTGATTGATTTAATGTGTCAAATATTCGAGGAAACTTCAAGGCATGTCCGATATATGAAACTGCCAGTTGCATCATAAATTCATGATTAATGGGTACTTGACAGACAACTGAAACCACACCTGTTAATGGTAGTTTAGATATACAAACATTGTAATTCAAATCCTTCAGGCCAACTAGAGTAATTAACAACGTTTCATACTTTTATGGCATTCCAAATCACTTAGAAACCTCCAAATGGGCACACCATCTTTGTTTATTTCGTTTTTAATCTTCCAACAATGGTTCGCCCACGAGACCAACAATACTTAAATGACGTCACAGTATTGTTGTCAATTCTAACTAAATGAATGAACAACTGCCAGCTTCATTTCTTTCTTGACATGCGTGGCCAGACACTGTATATTAAATTTTCTTTTAGCCGGAGGTCCTTCGTGTGACATGCTACCTACTGGCCCACTTTTCACACCCTAAGCCTTGGGGATAAAATTATCTCTATTTATAAAACAAAATGGCTGGATTTCACTCTCTGGCAAAAATCTCAATAATTATTTTTTAAAAAAAATAAATAAATAATCTTTAATACACACAATCGTCAACCATCAATGTCTTTGACGTATACAAAATCATACAAAACGAATTTAAAAAATAAAACTTACCTCTTTACGTATACCTGGGAAAACGATGATAAATGCCAAAAATAGCGTCGAAAAAGTGACATAAATGAGTATATTCCGTACATCTCCGATCACGGGTGTCCTGTTGGAAAAACTATAGAGGGTTGGTCCTCCGTCTTCTCTAAAAGCGTCAAACCATCCTTTCAGCATAGTGCACGGGATTCACTGTCTTCAGCAGCTGCACATTAAAAAGATCAAATAAGTTATAGCTCTTGTAGGGGTTGATTTAAATAAATATCGAGACGTAATGATAACACCTAAAACACTGGTGCGATTGCCCACACTGTATTGAGTTGTAGCGAAACAGCCAGGCTCGTGTTAAGCCGTTTCTTTTGAGTGAAACGGCACATAAAATCGAATCGACCTGCGGTACTCGCGCGCGTGTACGATAGACTGAAGGGGATGTGGAACAGTGAAAGCGAAAGGGGCTGCAGAAATACTCTCGTATGTGCCTCTCCGTAAGTTGTAGACTCCATCAGAGAACCTGGCCCACTTTTGGGCGGGATTTGAAGGTAATTTTTGCATCAAATTACGGGAAGCGGGTCAAGGGCCGTGACTTTAAACATTCTTCACCCAATCGGCCGTTTCTGGTCTCGGAATCAGCTCCTCTTAGAAACGCCAAACGATTTATTCTTGCGCGCATGCGGGCTACGAATGACGTCTCCAAATGAAACCAAAACTTTCCTAGACCCACCTAACCTTTTATTAATGTTTTTCTTCCGTGCCCCGCCTCTAAAAAAATAGCTTTAGTAGTCACGACTGGTGAGTGAGCTGGTTTATGGTTGTAAAACCGGCCCTGGCATTTCCTAACCTACATTGTTAAAGTGAAATCATCATGACTACTGTCGGCCTCCGTAGAAATGGCTCCACATCATTCCTATGGATATGTCAAGCACTTTACATCCATTACTTTTTGAAAACAACTGCTAATTGTTGGATTTAACCTCTCCCTTTTATTTTGTTAGATAATAATCCGGAATCCCGTGTGTCTTTTTTTTTTTTTTTTTTTTTTTCTGTTTGCAAACCGAGATGAATACCACAACATTTCTGTTAACAAAGGACCACTATTGTGGACCACCGAAGAAAAATCCACGCGGTATTGAAAGTTTTTGAAAAGATTTTGTAATAATTCTAAATTGGGTATTTATGAAATAGTTCTTCACCCCCCTCAACACATATTAGGCGTTTCGTTTTGTTGTACGACACTTACGCCATCAATTCTTAATTATCTACGAGGGAACGTGCGAAACGTTCCCTCTGGCTAAATGTAATTCTCAACGAGGAAGTACACTTTATCACAATAACACCTTCTCATATTAGATTATCATTTTTATGTTTAGCATTGCCATAGTGACGAAACCTTTTGGCCAGGAAAGTGGGGGGGGGGGAGGATCGAGAAGAACCTTGATCACTTTACCCACTACTAATAACCCCAACCACGTTGAAGTGCCGCGCATGCATTTACGTGTGCAAATTACGTGATGGAATAAATTTTTCCATCATCCACACTCCTCACGGCATCGCATGTCTGGGGACAGGGGAGGGAAGTTCATCCAGAGATCCCCGAAAGCTTTGTTTAGAGATTCCACCCGCACAACATACTTCCTGGACGCGTTCCTTTGCTCTTAGTTTTTCGCTCTTTTTCCTCGTATAGCGATTGAACGTGAGCGTGAAATCAAGTAGGGCTTTTTATGACACTTCCCTCCCCACAACACTTTAAATAACAACACTCGCCTCCAGCAATGTATATTTTTCTAGTCAGTTCACCTCCACCCCTTCAAACACACATTATCACTTTATAAATTGTAGAATACTTCGTACCAAGATCATAAGCCTAATTACTGTGGTTATTTTGTGCTAATCGCGTTAGGCTTAAAATTATGTGAATACCCGAGGCTGTCAACTTCTGAAAAGTAGAACACACTTTTCAATATGAACTGATGGGATTGGGAGGATAGTGTTTATCGTTCGCAGGGGCAGATTATAAATTGCAGATCCTTGATAAAATAATGATCCCTAAATACTAATTCACAGACCTTAGATAAGTGTCTTATTTGTCTAGGTATTATAAGTTCAATCTTGATTGTTTGGGGTCGGGGTCTAAACATTATTTACAACTTGCTTTACACGAATCTCTTTCTGCATGAATCCAATCAGATCTTGCTGATTTTTTTCGGTTAATTTTAATTTTTATTTTTCATTTAATTTTTTATTTTTATTTTAAATTTTTTTGTTTTATTTAATTTTTATTTTTAATTAATTTTTTTGTTTTATTTAATTTTTATTTTTTAATTAATTTTTGTTTTATTTAATTTTTATATTTTAATTAATTTTTTTATAGAATTTTAATTTTTATTTTATAATGTAATTATCTAGTTTTCACTTTTAATTATCTAGTTTTTTATGATTAAAAATAATTCATTTTTATTTTATTTTTATTCATTTTTTTATTTTTAATTTAATTTTTACTTATTTTAATTTTATTTAATTTTTTTATTTTTTATTTAATTTAGTTTTTATTTTATTTTTAATTTTTTTTTTTACTTTTCGTTTTATTTTTATTTATTTTTTATTTTTCCAAATTTAATTTTTATTTCGACTTTTAATTTTTTTATGCCCGTATTAAACTATCTACATGTCGTTCATCACTAATTAAAATTAAATTTTATTTCATTTCCCATATCAGTTTTTCAATCAAACTGTTTTTTTGTATTGCGACAAATGTGTCGCAATACAAAAAAACAGTTGCGATATCGTTGGTGTAAGCTATCGGGTACTTTGTCCTGGTTAGATTCGAAGTTAAAGAATAAACAGCATGTTCATGAATTATTTGTGTTCTTTGGCAATACACAAAGAGAAATACCTAAATGATTTCATAAAGCCATCCGTCGGTAAAGAAATGTAAAATGTCTGTTAAGTGCCAAAGCAACTAAGGCTATGAGGCGTCGGTGTACCGTGTCTGTAAATTGAGGATGTTCTGTGGTCTATTTGCCCGTTTGCTGGACGAAAAACCCGAGGTTTTCGACTGGGAAATCCTTGCTATCCACGCTTGAGATGGGCTAACCCAGCCACCAAGGAAAAAATAAAAGCTCCTCATATCATTTGACGGGATCTGAAGGCAGGCCTTTTCTACCCGGTGTGAGAAGGACGGTGATTGTGATCACTGTGCTACTGTCGGTTATTTAGAGTCTAACAAAAGCTTCGTTCTGTATATAAAACAGAAATCCATTCTAATGGCAAAACCGTGATTACAACCTCCCATTGAAGCTTCTCGACACATAAATGGGCCCAGGCTTTACGTTCACTTTACAAAATAAACTGCAATGTGAAGAATTGAAAAGGCTCGTTGGTAAAAAGATCAAAAGGTTCTGTAGATATAGAACAGTTAACTCGTAGATGAATGATTGATTTTTCACTGTGCGTGAACACCTGTCTTACCAGAAGTACTGTATAGCAATACTTAACATAAGCATATTTTGCGCGAAAGAATTACCTAAGAGGAAGGAGCAAGACCAGTTGTCGCTGCCCGCGCTATGTAGAGCGTTGCATCAAGGTGTTCCACGGACGGGTGACTGCTCATCACGAAAGTTAACGCATAGCGACGGATGAAATGGTGTCAGATGAGATCACTGGAGGAGACGCAAGGGATTCTCTCGAGTGACGAATCTCGATATATTCGGTTTTCATCCGATGGAGACAAGGTGGAAAGTTAGGAGCGACTATATTCAAACTATATTCAGGGGTTCAAGCCCCTGACTGTTGAATACGGTCGATCTGCCAACCCGCACTGGACCAGCATGGCAGATTATGGTCTATTTCCCTCAGCATGAATTGTTGAGGAGGCTTCCATCCTGCAGTGGGTTGATAATGGCTGCACTTTACCTTTATATTCAGGCATCAGCTTTCAAAGACGAAAAGTCTCGGATCTTATAATGTACAGCACTGTCTTGTCTCTATTCCGAACGCTTAATAATCTTGACACGATCATGCGTGATATGGTGTTGGACCGATGATACTTTGCAGGAGAGACATTGATGATAACGCCGTTCCTCCAACCCCGATACATTAAAAAATCGCCCATTCCTCGCAGAACCTTATGTTTTTCAACAGGATAATAACCCCTCTCATAAATATCTATGTAAAGTGGAATTCCATCATAATTGGCCAGCTTAGAGCTTAGAGGTGACAAGATAATTAGTTAGTTACCTTTCACGTCTCTTTAAGTTACCTTTTAATCACAAAAAAAAAAAAAAGAAACAATGCAATTAATTTAATAAATAAAAATCGAATGCGCCTGAAATGTAGTGCACTGTGTATATCTGTTTGCTATTAAATGTTTAAATCTATCTTTTAATATTTACATTTCCTTTCACTTTTTTCTTTACCCGCATTAGCACCGAAAGATCCTACCTCAAAAGCGATACGCACATTTTAAAACTACATCCTCACGTCTCAAAATCAGACTGTCAACTGCCTTCCACACACACACACACACACACACACACACACACACACACACTAATCTCCGAATATCTACATGTATTTCTTTTGAATATTAATCTCCTCCTAACCCCATTAGAAATTATCCAAAAGTGACAATTTTCATTGTCACTTTTGGATGACTACCTTTTCCTATTCGTCTAAACCTTCAATGTTATAATTGCCTACCCTTTCAGCCAGTCTTCCCATCTAGACTAATCTTCCTACTAAGCTGTTTGACCTCCGCACTAAATGTGTCCCGCTATACTTAAAAGACGTCTTTGGTGTGTTAATTGCCATTTAAGATGGTTCTAGAGAATTCTAGAAGGCAGATTGATCTAGGTCCGTATATGTTCCTATTTTAAAGTTTTAATTCGCTGCTTCCAGTTCTTCGTTTGGCTGTTTACTTAAATCTAAATACTTCCTATATAATTCGATATACAAATGTGTGCGTACGTACATATAATAAATAATGATGATAATATATATTCCCTTTTCTCTCATATCAAAAAATAATACTTAAAAAACTATAAATCTAACACTGCGAAGCAGCGTTTACATTAAAAAAAAAAATTAAGAAATATTTTAATCCGTTTTCTTTGTCTCTTCCGCTTCACAATTGAATTCAAGATCTATAGCAACAAGTGCGAAAGGAAAATATTCAATTCCAGGAACGTTAACTGTCCCTGTGCAGAACTGCTTTAATGTTGTTTTGTGTGGTCGGAAACGAGGCCAATGTTCCATTCCCTAAAGCCTCATCTTGCTGTTCTGAGAAAGGTGGTAATCTTCTCTGCTGCGATTCCGTTACAATAGCCACGGGTAATTATGTCAAGGATGGGGCAAAAGTGATGTAATACTTTCTAGTTGTTTGGGACATTAGATACTGAAGCAAACCAGAATTGTCACTGGAAGAAGTCAGCTGGAGTCATTTATATCGTATCTCGTTGACGCAGTAAGGAGATAAACGAAATTGTCAAAAGATCAATTTGGTTTAATTTATTAAATAATCAAAAGAAAAATTTGATTTATGAATGAGTGTTGTCATCTACAGATCGAAAGCCGAATCTGTATTTTTCGTTGCCTTGATGAGTTCAATGAAAAGTTACCATAATACTGTATTCATTTCGCCACATCCCAATACCTGAAAATGTCCCATTGATACTATTCATTTTCCACATCCCTAAAGATTCCAGAATTCTATTGAACATAAACCTGCTCACAGATGTATAGTATAGTATCTTCTGTGCAGCGGCTCCAGGAACATTAGTCCATCTCCGCAAATGTATGGGTAACCCTGACAAGAATTCTAGTCTTGTTGCGAGGGTTACATAGATCTGGACCACTTTAACTACATTAGAAGAACCATCGCAGAGAATAATGCATTTCTTAGGAAACTCGCAGATAGACAGGTGTGCTTTCCCAATTCGCATTTGCTCTTTACTCAGGATCAAGTTGTTCATGAATTTCCTGAACAACTTGATCCATTTTCAGAATATACTTTGATAACGAAAAACTTAAGCTCAATTGGCAATTACTGAACTTTGAGCTCGGGAAACCATTTAAAATTTTGCGTTTCTGTAAGGAGTACAAAAATAGGACATTTATTACCAGATAATGCTCGAAATAATCAGAGGGTAGATATCAACTTTTAGGAAGTACAGTATATGGAACCGAAAAGTTCAAACTAATTGTTAATTTCTATTTTTATTTTTGCATAGGGTTGATCACCTCATCAACTATATTTCCTTTCAGAGTTTTATAGCTTTTCTGCAGAAGGATGATCTCTGGTTGAGTTGCTGTAATAGGATTTTAGGATCATCAGCCACTAAGGCCATATTGCTCAGTGTATATTGTCTGTAAAATGCGTGTTTCTGAGGTCGATTTTCTGTTTGCTCGTCGAAAAACATACTACCTTCGATTGAGACCGGCTAACTCAGCCACGTTATGAAAAAGGCCCATAAAAATTCCTCACGTCATCGACAGGAATCAAACTCGGGTATTTTCCACCCGGTATGGGGAAGACGGCGATTCTACCAACCGTGCTACCTATGAGGGCACAAGAGAATGATTTCTGCTATTAAAAATTTTGAACAATGATTTGGGATTCATGATTTTATCCAAATTGGTATCTATGGTTGAGACGTTGTACGATTCGATTGTACTATTGAAACAATTTACGATTCGCAATCATTGCTTTCTGACAAAACTGAGACGCTTTCAAAACATTTTTATCCAACGTCGATATTTTGACCAACACTTTTGTCTTCCTAAATATTTTGCTTACCATGCCGAGTAAGTAGCATCTACAACAATATCTGCAGGCACACAGTTTCTCGAAAATGAAATTAATGAAAGCGTATGTTCGATAGATAATGTCAAAAGAAAGGTAAGTCGACCTTTCAATGATTTCAGTGAAACATGATGCCGCAACATCGCTTAATTATCACAGTTAATAAATGATTTCGTAAATCGTAAAGCGAGGAGGATTAGCTTTTGATTGATTTACTAAATTGACATTTATTTTTAATTACTGTAATCAAAGTGCAATAAATATGATGTTTGCAAGTGTCGTTTAGCTCAGCAGTCAAATTAAAAGTTTTACTTCTTGTCTTTTGATGTTGAATTACATGAAACGTTACGTTGCGGACTGTTTCTTTCTAAAGAAGTTTGTCGTGTCCATATGCATGTAAGACAAAATTATTCGGAATGCCACACAATAGACAACTGCGTTGGCGGTTCCATCGCTGACAACCAGTGGACCAAAAAAGACTATAAATTTGCTGGACCCATAGACAAATAGAGGGTTTATAAATTTTCTGGATCCCTGAACAATATCCAAATAAGGAACCTATGGACAGAACGCAGAGAAAAATTTTTAGATACTCGAGTTGAGGCTAATATGAGGCTATTTTTACTTTCAGTGATCGTGGTTTGAGCCCGTGTGATTGCTAAATAACCTAGAAAAGCTTCGTGGGACATATACATTTTTCGATGGAAAATGTGAATGTTTGTGTTCATAAATGTTTAGTATTGTACTTAATATCTAAATGACTTAAGCAAGCGGACTTGTGCATCTGCCAAAAAAAAAAAAAAACCGGGAAAAAAAATTATCAATCGCTCATACTTTTCCCTTAGCCAAACAGCAGGCATCTAATTCCTCTTTTAACTTTACCAAACCCTGCACCTCAACCACCGTGGAGGTCAATTGATTCTAAATGATCGCTGTCCGAAGGTAAACTTCATTAAGATCTAGCCATCCATTATTCCCCAAAATGTTGTATTTGTGCTGCCTGGTTCTTCTGTCTTCTGCCAGTGAAAATAAACCTCCCTTCATTCATTTTATTGGTTCTGTTCTCGTCCTTATATACTCGCCAAACGTTGCAGTCTGTACCTTCTAAGCCGTTCCTGATTGATTAGTACCCGTACCCCTTACCAATCTGGCTGTCCTTCAAATCAGTGCTAAAAACCCTGTCTTTCTTCAAATGTGTCTTCCAGCCTGAAGTAACGACCTTCCATAAATTTCAAACATAAGATACACGGTATTTTGAAGCTCCTCCTTGAGTATTCAAGAATAAAACATGAATAATTAATTACAGAATAAAACTACAGTAGCTGAAAAATAAAAAAACTCTTTGCTTGAAGTTCAAACAGGTAAATTAAGAAGTGAGTTACTCAGCTCCTATGAGATATTAATTCAAAGAAAGGGACAAAGAATTATCTTCACCACGAATGACCGACCCCATACTTTCTTCATTTCACTAAAACTTTGGACTGTCAGTTGCACACCTTTCCAAGCATAGTTCCGTCACGTTTTGTAAGTTCAGAACTTCACGTCAGGCTGCACACATTGTGTCAAGAAGAGGGATATGTGGCCCGCCGGCCATCGTTTTCTCACCCCTGCTGTAGCATATATATTCTAAAAAAAACAAGGACTGCTTAGACGAACTTCGTTTTAAAATATGTAATTAATGCAACAGAACGTGGGCTAGGAGTTGTTATTAGTGATGTACATAATCGAGAGGTCATAATTGATATAATCAGTTATAACATTTCCAAAATCAGTTATGGAGACAGAAAGAGAGAGAACGATTGGGAGATTGATAGTAGAATCAGACAATACAGGACCACGCATAGGCGATTTACATATTGTGTGGGCTGCGAAACCAGGAATAATTCGAGGGGGTTCTATTTCCTCCGTCTGAGGTCGCCTCCATTGAAGAGGACTTTAGAAATTCCTCCAGTCTCTGACAGGACTCGAGCCCAGACTTCTTCGAACAAGTAACTGAAGTGACAAAAGATAATCTTATTTTAAATTTATTGTTAATTATTTTCCTCTTTAAAGATATTAGGATTTAGTGAAAAAATTCGATTTGTACATTTTGATCTTAAAAATGATTCTGGAGCCGAAAAAAAAACAGTTTGAAAATCCCTCATTTACAAGCAGGGCAGTGTTAGGAAGCCTTAAAGTTGCTGTAATGGAACGTCAGCTCTTAGGGAAGTAAAAATGAACAGAGACCTTTTCATGCTTGTGAGAGGGCTGTATTTTCTTGTTTGTGTCCAGTATTTAAAAGTTTAGACACGTCTTACCTAGAAGGAATTTCGAATATAACGTTGGTATTTAGATAATCGTGGGGAAATATTGCACTTTGCTTTGAATAAAATTCTTTGTTAACGAAGAATAATACCAAATATCAAATATAGATGGCGCCACAACACTGCTATATGTAGTGAGCTTGAGCATAATTTTATTTTAGCTGATTTTTTTTCCTTTTTTTTTTTTTTGGGAAAATTGAAGAGAATTTTAGAAACACAAAAACACTCGTATTCAAAAGTTAAAGAACAAATAAAAAACCCAAATCAAAAATCCTTTATTAAATTTAGCAAACGCCAGTGGGACGCTATAAAGAATGAACAAATTTCGGTCTCAAATGTCAGCTGTGCAAATATGTTTGTGAACGGCGAGAAATGGTGCATGCATAATCATTGATTTTCCAGAGAGTTTCTCGTGTAAACACGTACGGTACGACTATTGACAATGATTGCAGTCTCAACCCTGGACTTGTCAAAGGAACACACCGACCTGGACCGTGCAGTTCGCTGCCACCAAGTCATATTGGCGAACAAAATCGAGCACCTGACTCGATTACTTTAAACCCAAACCCAGGCGGGAGGAGGGGAGACATCCTGTCTCCCCGCCGACCCTCCTTTTCCTTCTGGTGAAGCATGGACATGCCTCACTGATCACCTGGGACCATCTATTCTGTCGCCCCGATACTTCTACCTTTACCCCCCAGCCTTCTGCCTCACCACCCCACTCTACCTATACGCGACGCGAATGCCCTACATACTAAATTTAATCTAATCCAAAATAATTTTAGCCCAGTCTCGGCCTAACATCACACACATTGCCCTACTCCTGCCGTATGAATGCATGGACGCTATGCGCTATATGCAAACAGTCAAAGTAATTACAACTGCATGGATATATATACTTATATACGTATATCTTCAACTCTTTTTTTTTTAGGTCCTAGTTGCCGGAATCTCAGGAAATTAAGCGGCAGGACCTGCCAGAGTAACTTAAGTCTACTGGGTTCCTGGTCTGCCTCCACGGGTCGAAAGTGGTGCAACGTTGGGCCTCAGCAGGGGTCCAGCGGCTGAATGACCAGATGAATGACACCACACAAATACAATTCCCACACACTTTTAAATCTCTGGCTTTTCCAGTCAACTGGTTCACCCACAATGTAAACTACGCGGAGATGGGGGAACCCCTGGTGCCGTTTTACCCTAAACACACTTTCACTTCCTCCCACAAAAGGTAGAAAAGACGACTTCCTGGCAATGACACGCGGAATTTTTATGGGTCTTTTTTGACAATGTGGCTGAGTTAGTTGGTCTCAGCCGAGGAGTCCATGTTTTTTCTCAAGAAAACTCGGATTTTTCGTCTAGTAAACAGCAAACCGACCGAAGAACATCCATAGTTAAGAACATAATATACTAACGCCTCATTGCTTTAGTTTTTGGCGCTTCACACATACACATAACCTAACCTAATCCTGTACAGTATATTCAACAATCACCAAAGAAAGTTGATGTGTCATGGTAATGGTCATCTTCTGTGGAGGTCAGTCTTGTATAGGGAGAGACAGTTTGTACAGTTTGAAAATTGTTCTGCATACAATGCTACTAGTCACATTCTGCCATAAATTACTTTTGTCTTGACTTTTTCCTGCTTGCATATTTCCTATTGCTCTCCACCTCAAAGAATCATCAACAATTGTGAAAATGTAATGAAATCGAAAGTGATTTCATGACATTTTCACAATGATAGCTATCTTTAAATCGATAATGAGAAGCGATAAACTAGGATGCAGGGTTTCCGATATGGCTGTTTTTATTTTATACGATTTGCTTGTCGGGTAGCTTGTGAGGGGCTCTGTTTACGAGTTAGACATATATTGTTTTCTTCCTAAATGACGAATATTTGATGACTTGATGGATCTTTTATTTTTAATTCTGGAAGAAGCAATTTAGTTGCGTCAAGATGTATTGTCTTATCTAACCAATATTCTTGTCTAATATCTTATATCTAATATTCTTATTAGTAAGACAATTGAAGGAAACGTTACATTCTTTTCTTTGATAACTGTTAGCAAAAATAGATGAAATGCTGATATTCAATTTACTTAAAGGAATTAAGAATTCTGTATACTGTATATACATATCAGATAGACTCTTATAGTCGCTTCAGTATTAGGTGATGTAATAAAAATTCAACCACTTATATTACTAATCCTACCCATAAAGTAAGAACTTTCGTATTTTATATTTAATTTTCTCAAAAAGTTCCTCATGATGATGGAACACCATTTGTAAGGCACTTTACGCGGAACAAGTAACCCATCCGCTAATTAACTTAAACAGGAAATATATGATAAGTTATAATTCTCTTACACGGAAGCGATAATGAATATTAAGTACAAATTTAGCTGTAGTCTCCATTGCATAGTTGGGATGTAGTGAAATGAGTTAGGCAAGACATAAAATGGCTAAACAAATAAAACATTTATTTATGTCCCATAAATTGGTGCTTCAAGAGTCATTTAAAAATTTTCTCCAGGATTCCTCTCCTTTAACTTTTGTTGGGGACTTGTGTACGAATATTCGGAACGCACTTTACGCCTAGACATGTTAGGTAATTGTTTACAGGCCGTGAAAACTTCCGGTTAATCTGGTTGCGCCTTCTCTGGAGACAACTTGAAGAAAGACAGAGCTTCCAGAAAGGGTTCAGAGAAGGCAACCAGATTGGTAAGAGCCGACCGGGCTAGCCGAGTGGGTAAAGTACCTGCCCGGCAACCCAAAGGTCGCGGGTTCGATTCCCGCCTCGGGCTTGGATCAAAGTACTGCAAAAACCTTGGGAGGTGCAATATGGCCACAGAAGCCGATGCGCCAACAACTACCAAATCAAAAAAAAAAAAAAAAAAAAAGATTGGTAAGAATGTTAATGTCCATTGAAGGACGGCTCCGCTTAGAAGGTGCGAACCGCAAAGCTTGGCATCTCAAGGGGGGATGATAATAGAGGGATAAAATGCCCTGAATGGAATCAGTAAAATGAACGAGGGAGGTGTATTTTATTTTCACTGGTAGGAGAAACAAGAATTAGGAGTCTCAAAATATGAAATTTTATGGAGCAGCAGACGGCTGCATTTCATGAAGTTTCCTTTCAGATAGAGTGTTGTACATCATTGTAATAAATAGCCTGCCAAAGTGGTCTAGGCGGAGAATTTAGCAAAATTCAAAGTTGAATTGGACTGTCACTTTTTGTCCACGGGAAGGTATGAGCGATTGTGAATTTTTTCCCTTTCCCCCTTGGATTTTTATTTATTTATTATTATTATTATTATTATTATTTTGAGGAATCTGTAAAAGTCTAAATGATTCTTTCCTTTCGTCATTTAGCCATTATTAATACTAATACTAAATTAGGCGCATGACGATTGCTTTAGAACACAGGACATGCTACAGTCATAATACTATTTTCTAAATAAAAAGTAATCTGAAAATGGTCTTTTCAGAATCATTATTTGAAATTTGAAAATTTCCTCTGCGGTTTGCTTAGGAGCCTATATGTGGATATTTTGTTTGAGGCCTGTAATTTATAACTGGGCCCCTGCTGATATTCTGTCTAGGTTCTAAAAAATTATAAATCCATCCAAAAAGCTAAGTCGGGCTGGTGGATGCATGTTGTTATATTTTGGGTGGTTTGCGAAGCTTGTTGCTAGGACAAATACAATAGTTATGTGCAATAAACAGTTAGTATCAGTAAGAACTAGTAGTGCGCTTCTTGCAATAAATGACAATTCATTGGCATGGGAATTCTATTATGATCTGTATACATTTGAATGGGGAGATCAGACCAAGTGAGGAAGAGCAGAAAAAGAAAGCATAGCCTATGGCAAGAAGAGGGAAGCAAGTAATTTTGAAACTACCTTTTCGTTGTTAAAGCTTTTAGAATCCTTTTATGAAATTTAATTTGGAGAAATGTTTTCCTCATTAGGTCATCAAGGCATGAATTGAAGGTAAATTGGGACTTCAAGGTCTCTTGTCATTTTTGATTGCAAATTGTTCACTATGAGCAGCAGCGTAACAAGTAAAGAATAGGCCTGTAGCGAAATAGAACAATGGTCCTTTAAAGAGAATTGTGCAGGTTCTGATTTTTTTGCGCCCTTTCGTGCGAGCCCGGCAGACCCTTTCGTATCTTCTGTATCCAGTGATTACCTCCTAAATCTTTGAATAAAAGTAATAAATAGGCCAGCATAAATAATAATTAACAAAAAAATATACATTTAGTGTTCATGCACAATGAAGGATTGCTTTCATCTCATCAATGAACAACTGTTCTATATGAAAATTATATAAAACAGAATGATTAAAATCAGTCCTTAAAATGAGATGTTCTGGTTACATAGCTTCTAATCGAAGTCCAACATAAAGAATGCAACATTACTATTTTGGAAACTACAAAGAAAATTGGCACAAAAGTGTGTTTTTTTCCCCTCATATACGGCCTGTTTTATGTACAGTATTAATAAATGGGGGAAAAAAGTATTCGTTACACAGGAAACAAGGAATTCTACACAATATTTTTCGAAATGTAGAGTGCTCTATCTGAGAGATCTATCCGGTCTGATTTTTTCAAAATGTAATACATTTTGATGTTAATAAGCACTTCTTCCAATATAATTAATATTACGTGGAAGTCCACTCCCATTATAATATTCTAATGACCTCAACCTTTAGTTAATCATTAAAGCAGAATAGTAATTTAAAATGTACGCGATTTCATTAGAGGTTTCACCATTCTCAGCATCGTCAAAAACAATACTTCCTGCAACGTTAAGAAATACTTTAGAATTTCATATTGCACAGACTGAACGCTCGCTGCAATGTTTCCAGTGCTAACTGCGCCTATTTTAAGCAGTTCTTGAGGTTTCCTAATTGAGTATTGTTTTTCAGAAGATGACGCACACAGGATCCTAAGATCTGACACGTCATATGGTTCTACCCACATCAACATTCAACCTATTCGTCGACCGTGACGCGAATAGTCTTTACCTGTTTGACCTCACATCTAGATTCATCTGTGGTATTAAAAGTGGCCTTGACCCTGAATTGTCCCATTGAGGTTGAAGATGAAAGGGTATGCAGGCAACGCGTTCTCTAGTAACAGACAGTCTCTCTTTCCCTCTCCGACCAGTGCTACTGTTCATGTGCACATATTATTTAATAAGGACATTCGGTGCAAAAGTTTTGTGGATATTCATTAGTAATCTTATAAGGTATTACACTACAAATTAAGATTGCAGTGGTTTTATAGTAATTCTAAAAACATGATAATTATTTCAACATTCCAATTATTTATTTTTACCCGAGTAATCTGTGGGAAATTCCCACAAGACAGATGTAAAGATTAATTATAATAAATTGTATATGCAGTGACGTAATAATAAATTACGTCGTAATACCTAACTCTAAAACCATCGGTTCGGTTTTTCTCTTCGTTTTCGTGTGAGTCAGTTTGGTGATTTAAACAGCTGACGGTTTGGTTGTCTTTCTGAGTTTATCTTTGTGTTGTTTTTTTTTTACTATTTTGGAAATGTTTTTGTAAGCTTCGCTGTATACGAATTCTAATTTTTTAATGGAACTATCACACATAAGGTAGCAGGAAAGATTTTTATTGGCTATGATCCTTATATAATACAATAATTCAAAAATTTTTGAGAACTGAATAAACTTAATGTTCATTAGTAACCGCCAATTGAATTCAGCAAATAAAAAAAAATAGTTTTGAAGAATCAAAAATAAATAAATAAGATAAATACTGTATATACATACATAATTAAAGATAAACAAGAGAAGTTGGTAGATGAGTGTGCAGCGTTCAATGTATAAGTTGCCGGTCCTAGTGGAAGGAATACGAAGGAAAGGAAAGAAAGTGAATGTCTAAGCATATTATGATAATACTGTATGTAGGTAAAGAAATGCAAATAGCAGTAAAATAAATACATTCAAAGTAAATTAGAAGTTATAGTATTAATATAGCGGAAGGGAGGATATTTTACAAGATTTTTAAGTAAACTGGTAGAATCAGGAAGGGAGAAGCATGTCCAAAATAGGAATATTAATACCAAAATAGTTAGCTGAATGGATTATTATAGTTAACATCATCAGGGGTATAACAGTCATAACAATCTATCCGGAACATATCGGGTTTTTTTTTTTTTTTCTTTTTGTTGTAACTACGGATTGTTGTTGAAAAAGGTCAAAATGACAAATAAATAAACATAGGTAACAAAAAAAAAAAAAAAAAAAATATAGCAGTCACTGCAAAAAGTGGGGAGGGATGGAAGACATGATATTCTCATAAGCCCTGTTTTCAGTTTATTTAGAAAGTAAGCTAAACATAAAGTTTTTAGCGTCTGAAATTTACTCCTTTTTAGTTATTTATTTTTGGCTTCCTATAATTCTTCTTCAAGTGATATTATGCATGACATGCACAATAACAGAAGGTTATTCTACCATGTGCTGCAGATGGGGTACGACCTAGATATTTGATCAATGTGATGTGTGATTACAGAGGTACTCTTGCTACGTGTTCGAATCCACTTTATGCTGCAATGTACAGTAAACAGCATAGAAATCATTATAGTCATAAACTCTTCTGATTCTATACGGCCGTCTCGGAGTACTGTATAATTTTTTTTAAAATGTATTTTATTTATTTAAAATCCAATGATGCATCGCGTTGTAACCTTGTTTAGAATCGAGTTGAAGCTGTCTCTATACTGAATATTCTAACTAATGTCAGAAAAGTCATCGCTCCTCCAGATATCCCTTAAAAAAAAAAAAAAAAAAAAAAAAAACGAAAGAAAAGTTGGATTATTCAGTAACTGGTGCCTCCTACTTTAACTTAATGTATTGATTGTTACGTGCTGCTGTCGATTTAAGTATAAGGGTGATAACTGACGAATTTAGGGAACCCTGAATCTGATGCACGATATCAAAAGTTAACGTCGGGTTCATTTGCTTGAAATTCATGGTTAATTAGTTCATTAAAACGAAAACTGCTTTAATTCTATTCCGTTATGTTTACGCAAGTAAATATATATAATTGTGTATTTTTATACCATGTGTGCCCGAAAAAAGCATTACCTTTTAGCGTTCTGAAAGTATTAAATTTGCATAAGCAAATTAATATTTCCAGGATACTATTCTCTTTTACTATTTTTAACAATTCATGTGTTTGTAATATAGGCCAGTGTTTTCCAACTTGTAGTACGCGGGACTTCTCATAAAACAGTTTTTTTTTTTTTTTTTTTTTTTTTTGTAGTAGGCAAGAATTCCATTAACAGAGATGGAAACCTCCACTCTCCCAAATACTGACCCATGGATGGGACATCTATTCCATTTGAGAATGTTAACCAATCACATCGCACGACCTAAATTGACTACAATCGGACTTTTGGGAGTCTACCCTGATGGTGACTGAACCCTATCCTATTGAACATCGACCAGAGGACGGACCTGAATCCCACGAATAACTACCTAACAAAGACCAAGCAGAACCTGCACAAATGTCAGACAGACCTGGACTGAAAACCTAGACAGAGATACCTTCACTGCACTCCTGGGAATCCCGAATGGGGTAGCCTTGGCACCCGGACTGAAGCCACCCCATATCTATGCCTTGTTGGCAATCATGGCCGGCTCCCTTGCCTGGCCTACTTTTTACCCTTCCCCAGCGGGGGGGTGGGGAGACAGCTCTGCTTCCCCTCCCCTTCTCGCCACCCCCTTCTTTTCCTTCTGGTGGTGCATGCCACACTGTAAACTGGAGTTGTCTTCCCTATCGGCTCCATACTTCTATCTATCTCACCCCAATCTTCAGTCTCCCTCCCCACTCTACCTGCACGCTAGTGAACGCCCACACACAATCTAAATTCCACAATTCAAAATCAATTTCGCCCACTGTTTTTTGACCTTCTCCTACCGCTTTCCTTCAACGCGATCACATCTTTTTTTTTTTTTTTTTTTGGTCCTAACCACTGAAATCTCAAGAAATTAGGTGGCAGGACCTGCCAGAGTAAACTTAAACTTCTAAGTACCTGGTCTGCCTCCAGGGGTGAAAGTGGGGAAACGTCGGGCCTCAGTAGGGGTCTGCGGCTAAATAACCAGAAGTACATTACATATATACAGAGCCCATACACTTTTAAATCTTTGGCATTTCCACTCAACTGGTACAACCACAATGTCAACCACGCGGAGATGGGGGATCCCCTGGTGCTATTTAACCCTAAACACACTTTACACTTTAACAGAAATGGAAGAACAGGTATGCCTAAAACAACCTGGCGTATACTAGATATGTTAAATACGAGCCCATATCATTGTAGTTAAAAAATATTGATTAATATCTGGAAAAGGTTGGGAAACACTGATATAAACTACTTGTATTATTGAGTTATCGATTTCATTACAATTCATTCAGTGGTGGCTACTGTTAATTCACTTTCTTCTAATATACATAATTAGAGCGCTGTTCTGATTTATAATTTTAATTCTAATCGGCAGTATATTTTTGATATTCAAAATGTCAGTATATTTCTTATTTATATTTTAAATATCAGTATATTTCTTATTTATATTTTAAATATCAGTATATTTCTTATTTAATATTTCATATTCTAATCGTCAATATATTTTTATTTACTATTTTATATTTTAATGAAGTTTGGATTGGCTAATATTTGCGGTTTATTAAATTATATTTTATAATTTTTACTTTTATTTCATGTTTTCAGTCTTAACCATTTCGCCTTGACTGTATCGCCCTCTTTTTTGTTTTTAACAAAACAATACGTTAATTACTTTGTCATTTGGTGAATGTTTGGCTTCCATCTTTCTTTCAGGCATAACAAGAGGTAAATTGTATGTATCTAATTATATACAATTAGATATTCCGTTTTAAATTAATACAGTTTTTGTAATATGTGCATTTTTGTAAATTTGTGAGTCTCGGAGGCTTTGACTAATTGATAAAATGTTTATATGCGTTTTTTTTTTTTTTTTGTAGAACTATATCTGCTGTTTAGTGGCCTTTCATTTGTGTTTTTAATTGTTTTATTTATCTATTTTTCATACTACATAATAATTTTAAATTACAATTGACAATGCAACAAATTACATGTTGTCACTAACAAATGCTACCAGCTTGTCTTGTTTTATTTATAAATGATTTCAATTATGGTATTGTACTCTTACTAATGTATGGGACGTGATTAAGTTGCTTAACGTGTGTAGCGTGTATGCTTGCCAAATAAACTTTGCGTTTTTTTTTTTATTTACTTAATGCTTTTTGTGACTAGTAGTACCGGTAAATATGTTCATACATTATGACGTTAGTTAGGTTCGTAGTTCGTATATTATGACCAGTGCAGTCAGTTCGGATACATACACTAATGTTCAAAAGTTGGGTTACGGATAACAATAGTGCAATAATTTGACAAATAATTGATACCAGTCAGAAAGGTTGGAACGGTAAAACAATATATGTGAACTTTAGACAAAGTAACTGCCATTATGCCATTTCTGAAATATGCAATTAGTTCATGTGTATCTGAAAATGAATATAAATAGAGGAGGTCGCAGCTCTTTATCTCTTGTGAAGGGTTAACAGGGGGCTGTTAAAAGTTGCAATTCTTCAATGGTAAGGGTATGAGTACTTCCGTCCTCCCGACAATTAAGGAAATTCGACATCTGGGAACTCTTGAATTGTCTAAATCAAGAGCTCCCGTGGTACTGAAACTCGGTGTTCCCGGAGATCAGTTGGTAAACCGTGAAAGTTTCTGGGTAGCAGTTGATGTGCATGATGACTCGAAATGTCTCCTTAGAACATTCCAATATTTTCAATGGGATTTAGGTTTGCAAGCTAAAGAAAATATTCTCACTTTCGATAAAATTATCACCAGTTTCCCTCAATGAGGCAGCATTATCATCCATGAGAAGGAATGGGGTCCTATCCCCCCCCCAAAAAAAGTCTGACGGTGCATGGATTTCGTCTCCATACCCCACAGCAGTCACTTCCCTACTCAAAGATGTGGAGCTTCGTCAGACCATCAGAATATCTCATCCATAGCGAGCCCTTTACCCATTGTTGGTTTTTGTTTCGTGGGGAAGTCGACGAACTTTTCGGAGAATTTTCCCTTACGTGTTCAGAATTCATCTCTTCACGTCCAAATGTCATCATAAGATTTCCGCTCGTGGCGCATGTCATACCATGCATGTCTTCTGTATGTATATACGAATATTACACGGAAATGCCCTTTTTGTTGAGACATAAGTAACTGACTGTGACTGTGTGTTGTAAGAGATAAAAGTAAAAGCACGTGACCTTATTGCTTATATTTTCTCAGTACTTGAACTCTGTGGAGTTCAAGGATGAATGAGGGAAGCAGGATTGCATTATTGATATAAAAAAAAAAAAAAACTGACTATATAAATTGTTCTTTTTTCTTTTTTCTTTTTAGGCGCTTTCATAAATATGTAAAACGTCTGTTGTATTCACGATGTCTATCCGCATGTATCAGTTCAACTTCCAGTGAACGAATTTTCATGAAATTTTATATTTGACTCTTTTGGAAAGATTTGTTGAAACATACTAACTTTCATTAAAATCAGTAAATAAAAATAAAAAATTTTATTTTTTATTTAAAAAATCTGAGTGATATAATATAACAAGTTAAATTTTCTATAATAATATGCAAATTAAATGAAATAAAAATCTAAGTAAGTTCATTTATCAATAATAATTTAACGAAAAAAAATTAATTAAAAAATATATAAGTGATGTCGCATTTTCGGCAATAGGTAGTAGTATGAATGTTATGAAAGTTAATTTTGGTGGCCGGGAGATGCAGAAAAAGTCTGCTTTGTTGTATCAGTTGATTATTTTGATACTGTGCATGTTTTTAAATATCTCTTTGCTTCCTAATTTAATATCTCTGAAATATAACTTTATTTTGTAAATGTGAATATAATTATGCTACACAGATTTCGTTGATATACAGATTACTTTTACCATATTTAACAATTAACAACTCCCTCCGATCCCCCACCACAAGAGAGAAAGAAAGAGGAGGGGGGAAAAAAAAACACTACCCGGTGGAGAATCGAACGCCGGTCTCCCGCGTGACAGGCGGGAATACTAACCAATATACCACGGAGTATCTGTTAAATCATTCTTTTTTATTTATCACTAACTGTTAAAATATATTATTGTTATTATTATTATTATTATTGTGCAAGAAAGCCTGAGACATATGCTGCACCAGCCAAAAAAAAATTTCCGAGTTACCCAAAAGGAGAAGAATAGTGATATCCAGCTAAGGACCCTGGTGTGCCAAGCCCATACTCACCAGATGTGAGCACCTGGGATGTATGTTATGATATGTTATAGGACTTCTGAGTAATATAATGTAGCTGTAATGAGTACATTTTTTTATATGTAATTTACTAAAAAATGAATGAATGAATTATTATTATTATTATTATTATTATTGCTGCTCTTATATTATTTCTCCCTGATTGGGGGTTCCACTCCGTGACGGGTACTGATACCAAGTACTGTACACAGGGTGGTTGTAATGTCTGGTGTTACTGTCGGTCGAGGAAATCTTTGACTGTTCTACACGTGTTCAGGATTGCAACTTTCTGGGTTCCTTGTAGGTATTCTCTGGGAGACCTATTGCTGCTAGGCTGCTATGTAGAGTCTTTGGTACCATGCCGGTGGTTGACACGATGATTGGGATGGTTGATACTTGTTGCATATGCCACATCTTGATCTCATGTCTCTGGTACCATGCCGGTGGTTGACACGATGATTGGGATGGTTGATACTTTTTCCATATGCCACGTCTTGATCTCATGTCTCTGGTTCGTGTACTTCCTAATTTTTTCCTCATGGGTTTTCTGGACATTGCTAGTGTTCAGCACCGCAATGTCAATCAGGTAGGCAGCCTTTTCAATCTTGTCCACAAGGGTTATGTCCGGTCTGTTGTGCGGGATGGTCTTATCCGTTATTATGGCGCGATCCCAGTACAGCTTGTGGGTTCGGATCTCTAGTACTGTCTGGGGTTCGCACTTGTAGTATGGTAGACTTTCTTTGGTCAACTGGTATTTCCTCGCTAGCTTCTGGTGTATTTTCCTGGCTACATGGTCGTATCTATGAGTGTACTCATAGACACGATCAGTTTGGGTAATCACCTTGCACCCCGCGGTGATGTGTTGGATCGTTTCTGAGGCAGGTGGCATCGTCGACATGTGTCATCTGACATTCCGGGCTCCTTTGCGATGTTTTTTTTACATAGTTTCTGGTGTTGATTACCTGGTCTTGGATGTCCAGCATGAATTCTTCAATCTCGGGGATCTTGATGGAGGTCATTGTAGTGGCTGCCATGGAGTGTCTTCTTTGGCCATCTTTCTAACTTCGTTTCTTGTACCGTCTGGGCGGGAGGGGTTTCCTCGCTTAGGTTGAGTGGGGTATAATACTTATCTATCTTCCTTATGGCCTGGTGGAGTGTGGTGCTGTGTTGTTCTCGAAGTCATCCTTCAGGTTAACTATCGCTGTTTTCTGTTGTTCTATCAAGTCTATCAGGCCCCTTCCTCCCTCTTTCCGAGGTACTGTTATTCTTTCCACTGCTGACTTCGGGTGGTGTTGGCGACTCTTGGTCATCATTGTCCTTGTCTTTCGCATGATATCTTCTAGCTCGGTGTTAGTCCAATCTATGACCCCGAATGTGTGTGTTAGTACTGGAGCTGCATAGGTGTTTATTATTATTATTATTATTGTTATTATTATTAGCCATATGGTGCAAGGAAGCCTGAGGCTTATGCTGCACCAGCCAAAAAAAAATTTCTGAGTTACCCTGAGAGAGAGAGAGAGAGAGAGAGAGAGGAGGGAATCATCAAAAAAAGAAAAGAATGATGATATCCAGCTCTGGGTGTGCCAAGCCCATACTCACCAGATGCGAGCCTCTGTAATTAATTGAAATAAAAACATAAGTATTGCCCCATTTTCAGCAATGCGAAAAGTATGAAAGTTATTCGGTGGGTGGGGGGGAGCAGGAAGAAGTCCGCTTTCTTGTATCGATTGGTTATTTTAATACTAGTACTGTGCTTTTTTTTTACATATATCTCTGAAATGGTATATCTTTATTTCGTAAATGTGAACTGGAGAATATAAGTATGCTACACAGATTTTATTGATATAATCGATGTAAACATTTAGCAGTTTACAACAACCTCCCCGGCCCCACAAGAAATAAGGGGAAGAAAAAAAATACTCCCCGGCGGGGAATCGAACCCCGGTCTCCCGCGTGACAGGCGGGGATACTAACCACTATACTACCGAGGATCTGTTAAATCTCGTCTTTTTATTTATCACTAACGGTTAAAATATGAATTCTACTTTATAAATGTGATCATTCCAATCTTTTCAAATGTTATTATTATTATTATTATTATTATTATTAGTAGTAGTAGTAGTAGTAGTAGTAGTAGTAGTAGTAGTAGTAGTAGCAGTAGTAGCCATATGGTGCAAGGAAGCCTGAGGCTTATGCTGCACCAGCCAAAAATAAAAGAGTTATCCTGAGAGAGAGAGAATCACCAAGAAAACAAAAGAAAGATGATATCCAGCTCTGGGTATGCCAAGCCCATACTCACCAGATGTGAGCCTCTGTAATTAATTGAAATAAAAACATAAGTATTGCCCCATTTTCAGCAATGCGAAAAGTATGAAAGTTATTCGGTGGGTGGGGGGAACAGGAAAAAGTTCGCTTTCATGTATCGATTGGTTATTTTAATACTAATACTGTGCTTTTTTTTAATATATGTCTCTGAAATATGTCTTTATTTTGTAAATGTGAACTGGAGAATTTCAGTATATTACGCACAGATTTTATTGATATAATCGATGACTTTTACCACATTTAGCAGTTTATAACAACCTCCCCGGCTCCGCAAGAGATAAGGAAGAGAAAAAAAAAAAAAAAAAGAAAAAAAATACTCCCCGGCGGGGAATCGAACCCCGGTCTCCCGCGTGACAGGCGGGGATACTTGCCACTATACTACCGAGGACCTGTTAAATCATTGTTTTTATTTATTACTAACGGTTAAAATATTAACTCTATAAATGTGATCATTCCAATCTTTTCAAATGATATTATTATTATTAGCCATATGGTGCAAGGAAGCCTGAGGCTTATGCTGCGCCAGCCAAAAAAAATTTCTGAGTTACCCTGAGAGAGAGAGAGGAGGGAATTACCAAGAAAAGAAAAGAATGATATCCAGATCTGGGTGTGCCAAGCCCATACTCACCAGATGCGAGCCTCTGTAATTAATTGAAATAAAAACATAAGTATTGCCCCATTTTCAGCAATGCGAAAAGTATGAAAGTTATTCGGTGGGTGGGGGGGAACAGGAAAAAGTTCGCTTTCTTGTATCGATTGGTTATTTTAATACTAGTACTGTGCTTTTTTTAATATATGTCTCTCTGAAATATGTCTTTATTTTGTAAATGTGAACTGGAGAATTTCAGTATATTACACACAGATTTTATTGATATAATCGATGACTTTTACCACATTTAGCAGTTTACAACCACCTCCCCGGCCCCGCAAGAGATAAGGAAGAGAAAAAAAAAAAAAAAAGAAAAAAAATACTCCCCGGCGGGGAATCGAACCCCGGTCTCCCGCGTGACAGGCGGGGATACTTACCACTATACTACCGAGGATTTGTTCAAAATTTGTTTAATGGCACAGTTAAAATGTGATCTCCTTATGCCCTCCACACTTACAGTGTTTTCAGTTTGGTATGCTATATAGAAAGTTAGAGTGATATAATGTAACAAGTTAAATTTTCTATAATAATTTAACAAAAAAGTGATTAATTAATTAAATTAAAAATATAAGTAATATCACATTACTATACTATCAAGGTATAGTAGGTAAAAAAAAAACGTGATTATATTCGTAAGCTAAAGGTGATAAATATCATCTGTTAGTTTCAGTAAAAAAGTTGGACGAATAAGTACTCAGTAGTATATATGTTACTATCCCCCCTCCCCCTTATCACGCTGGAGACCAGGCTTTGATCCACTCGGGGAAGTTTTTTTCTCTTATTTTATTTACTTTATTCATTTTTTTAAAAAAAAATTTCTAAATGCGGTAAAAGTAACTTGTTATATCAATCAAATATGCGTAGAATATTTAAATTCTCCTTTACAGTTACAGGATACAGATATATTTCAGAGATTAAATTAAAAAAAGAAGAGATCTTTAAAAAAAAATAATAATAATAAAAAGCAGTATTAGTATCAAAAATAATCAACTGATGCAAAAAAGCCCACTTTTTCTGCATCACCCACCCCACCAAAATTAACTTTCATACTTTTCCCATAGCCGAAAATTAACTTATTTATATTTTTATTTTAATTAATTATATATATATTTTTTTGTAAATTATTATATCACTCAGATTTTCTATGTACAATAAATACCAAACTAAAAACATTGCAAGTGATCATAAGGTAAAGGGCATATTTTAACCGTTACTATTAAAACCAGATCTGTAATTAGGTATTCCGAGCCAAGGGTAAAACAAAAATTTTGCGCCCCACCCATAAATGAGTATTATAAATTTAATAATAAATAAATAAATGAGTGATTAAATGCTACAAAATGCGAGTCACGTTCACTCATATTTCGCTATTCAAAAGTTAAAAAGCAACAATAAATAAAAAAATATATTTATATTTATTTATCTAATTATTATTTTTCTAACTTCCCCATGCTTTTCTCCACCCTTATCATTCTCCCGATTATCTTATACGGCATTCGATCAGAACCCATTCTACTCACTAATTGCATTTACCCAGGATCCGAACTGAGCCGGAAGATAAATCTCTAATCCAATCCTGCATTTACTTCAAGGAAGAGTTGTGTAAATTATTATTACTAGTCATATAGTGCAAGGAAGTCTGAGGCTTATGCTGCACCAGCTAAAAAAAAAATTCTGTTACCCTGAGAGAGAGAGAGAGAGAGAGAGAGAGAGAGAGAGAAAGAAAGAGAGAGAGAGAAGTAGAAGGGAATCACCAAGAAAGAGAAGAATGATGATATCCAGCTCAGGAGTCATGGTGTCATTCCGTACCATGTAGAAAGGTCAATAGTATTAGATGGATTATATTTTATCTATATAAAATATCTATCTTATATCTTTTTTTTTTTTTTTTATGAAAACCCCAAACACGAAAGGTATCAAAACCTATATAGTACTTAGTACCGTGCATGGGTTGAAGGAGAAGTATGGGGGGGGGGATGCCGGAAACTTTGCTCTAGAGACTAAACATGGGTTTCACCACTTCAAGCCTCCAATAAGCAAAGTGGTGGTATTTCACCGGTTTATGAAAGTCATCTACCACCTGTTTATATCTAAAATATAGATAAAAGATATATCTTTCATCTGTATTTTGTATAAATGGATTTTATTTTGTATGTAATCATTGGAATTTGAAATATGCTGAATAAAATTTGATTGATATAACACTTTACTTTTGTACCTGTTAATCGTATTTGTACTTGACAATCGTACGTTATATCAATGTACAAAAAAAATAAATACAATAAATGAAACAAGCGGAGATAAAAGAAAAAATATACCTCCCCGGCGGGGAATCGAACCCCGGTCTCCCGCGTGACAGGCGGGGATACTAACCACTATACTACCGAGGACTTGTGAACTAAACCTTTTGTTTAATTTTTAACATCTGTCACTGCTGAGTTAATATCACCACTGTGTTACTCTCAGGTGGCACACAATGGTTAATTACTGTCATTCTACACCATTTGGAAAACGACAATAGCATTAAGTGGATTTTATATATAGAGCGAGATGTATAATCACATCTCGCTCCCTATATATATACTGTATATAAAATCCTGTAAAGACTTGAGGAATTTTTATGGACTCTTTTCACGTCTTGGATAAGATAGATTAAGGTGAGGGATTTTCTGTTTTTCTTCCCAGAAACTCGAGTTTTTTTTGTCCAGGAAATAGAGCACAAGAAATTAAAACGCACAATACACCTATAGCTTTAGTTGCTTTGGCACAAAATCAAACGATTTTCTACTACCTTCTGTACGAGGATTGAACTCGTTTACGATTTGAAAAAGCCCATAAAAGCCCCTGGGACTCCATCCCATGTCTTTCCTCCTGGAAACACGGTGTAGGATAGTCTTGAGGGATAAAGCTAGGGTTTTCTGTTTTATATATACAAATAAAACTGATGAATAAAAAAACTCAAATTGAATCGTATTTACTGTGGAAATTGTTAGGAGTGAACCCCAATATACACTGAGTGACCACTTCATTATGTACATGTACCTAAGAGAAATAGGTCACCCCCCCTTTAGCCCTCAGAATAGCCTGGATTCGTCGTGGCATGGACTCAACGAAAGCGTGCTACTGGTATGCTTTGACTCAGTTGCTTCACGCAGTTTCTGCAAAATAATTCACACCTATTCTCCTGGAACAGACCTGTACAGTTCTTCCCTGTGAAATGGTGCATTTTCTTATTGGTAGAACCCATTCGCAAAGGGATGTACTGCTGCCTCTGGCCAAAAACGATTTCCAGATAATCTGTAGCATTCAAATATTGCTCCAGTAGTATCAAGGGGCTCAAATATGCATCATAAAAATACTCCAGTACCATTACATCACCGTGAAACAGCAGGAACAGGGATTCGTCAGACCAGGCTAAGCTTTCTCACAGTACCGTGCCGAGCCATTTTAGTACCTGAGGCAAGAATGAAAAATTGCGCTCTCCCCTAAAATATTAAAAAAAAAAAAAAAAAAAAAAAATTATTAAAAAAAATTACTTATTTAAAATACATTTCTGGTACACGTTTTAATAATAAAAGGATGACAAAAAATAAAATAAAAGCTGTTTAAAGTGATTTTTATTCTCATAAGCAGTATTTATTATAAATATAAAACAGATTTATTTATGCGTCATTGATTTCAAAAATTATTTAATCTTTCTTTTGGCGCCCCTTTCACCCTGGCACGATTCTGCTTTCTCAGTCCTCCATCCAGTGTTGGTTTTCCTGAACCCACAGTAACAGTACCGGCTGGATTTTCTGGCAACAGTGAAACCTGGTTCTGTCATCGGCTGCAATATGCAATCCGTGACAAGGTACAACAGGTTTTTCATTCTGAAATACCACTTTGGTTACCACTGTTGTACTGGATTGTTATTTGACTGACTGCAGCCCCTCTGTTACCTGCACAAGTCTTGTCAGTCTCCGTTGGCCTCGTGCACCAACGAGCTCTTCCCGACCACAAGATTACCATTGGGTATGTGTTACTTGGTAATTAGACCAATCTCGATACATCCGGGACGTAGTCTTATGAGAACACTCCATCAAGGTTGCAGTCTCAGACCGGGAAACTGGAACCTTGCCGTTTTTGTGTTTGAAATGCTGTATGTGTGTACTGCATTGCACACCTACAGCATATACACATACCTGCGCCGCCTGCTTTATATCAAATGGTGCGAAAACGTAATGCTGTTACTGAAGGAATGTGAATAATATGTGTACCCAATAAAGTGGCCAATCAGTATATATATATATATATAAGTCCCCTCAAAGTGGGAAGACTATTTCTCCAACATAAATGCTGTTCAGTTTTACAGTTAATATTACCTCTTTCTGCTTGATTATAAGCATACTTCAAAACAAATAATAACAATAAAATAAATAAATAAAATTCCAGTTGTGACACTTATTTTTTATTTTTATTTTTTTTTTTCCATCTTATGTTTGAGGGACTACTGCCTTAGTACCAGTCTTTGAAATTGATATTGAATTATCAAACGTAGAACCGGCACATACACGCGAGCGTTTTGAAATTTTGCGATAACATTGTACATATAATCATATCTAGTGTTTCTTTAGCATCTTTGTTAACAAATAGATATGGCGAATTAAAATATGAAACTTATCTACACTGTCTGCAGTGTGTGAACCACTAAATAATCATTAGAAGTAGTTAGGAGTTTCTTATTTTATGTTTGATAAGCTTCTTTCCCTCCCTACTCTACAAAATTTCACTTGGCTCCTTAAAAAAGGCACTAGTTTAATAATAGTACTACTGAACCATTGAATAAGTCTAACATTTAACAAGAACATTTTTAAGTCAGAATTACGCATACAGTATAATTATGCATTTTTTCTTCTAAATGAAAAAATGTAATGCATAACTACTAGATAACATTTATAAATTAATTTAGGGATTAACGTGCAGTAAAATAACTTTCTAAACTCATTTTAACGTTAATTATATATTAAAATGACTATTTTAACGTTAATTATATATTAAAATGACTATTTTATATTTTAATATTAAAATGACTACTTGCATTTTATTGCAGGGCATATTTCATACCATTAACAATGTGTTCAAAGATTATTTCCAATCAAAATATCGTAAATATTCTATTGCGGATATTTATGTTATGCTGGAATTGCCGCATGGGTTAATACTATGCGCAGTATTTGATTTTGATTTTATTCTTTGGAATACAAAGACCAGATTCACTTGATAACCAGATTTATCACTTATGAAGTGATTAATGACATTTTGACTTATGACAGTTGCGTGATAAGTTTATTTTTATAAGCATTCACCATTTATATTATAAACGATATTTATCTCATATAATCATTGTTTTTATATAATGAAATCATTGCTTCTGGAACTGTTTTTTCTTTTTTAATGTCAAGAGGACTAGAATGAACGTTTGATTGGATTCGTCTTGAAGGGAACATTTCTTATTCTTCATCAGAATTAAAACCAGTAACATATAAAATGAAGTTGGAATTGAATTATTATTCAAGATTAATAATGATAATTATTTCGAAAAATAAAAATAGCAGTAATTATTATTAAAGATTAATTATTTAAAAAAAAAAAACAAAAAATACTCCTGTATATAATAAAACATACCACTCTCACATATAACTAACATTAGTCTTCTATGCGTTTCACACCGTTTACTAATAGAGTAAAAATCACTTACCTGTTAGATTCTGTATGTTTGCTTCAAATTTCTCTATCACATTCAGCAAGTTGCAAACGGACCACGTGTGTCTGTGGAAACGCCGCTTTTATTCCATACGGATATTGCATTCATCGTTGCTCATATTCGTTCTTTGGAATGACGCCAACAGAGAAGCGGCCAATAGAAAGATAGGAAAGTTGGAAAGACCGTCAACCGCATCACTGTCGTTGGACATCCTGCCCTAGCCACGCCTGTGACAGTCTGTTGACTGTACACGTGTGATAATCATTGAGCAGAATATTGCTTAATGAGATGTACATCTGGTGTTTAGAGTTGCCACTACATGAAACCGTGAGCAATGTTCTTTCTCAATTAGATAAAGCAGCTGACAGATGCCCTTTTCTATTTGCGGATCTGCATTTCAACGTTTGATCAGACTGTGCATGCGTCTGTTTTTATTTTCAAGCTATTCTTAACTGCTGTTAATGAGAAAAGGTTAACCTTGCGACTAACGAAATGTAATTTTCCTGCCTTCTTAACCTTTTGTAGAACTCTGTGCAATCACAGACGAAAGTAATGCGTTAGTTTTGTTTCTCTGATCCTGTCTGGATGGTGACACTCGGAGCTCAGTCGATTCATCCTTAGGTCTTTTGTCTAGTCTAACAGGTAGATAGGCGCAGATATTCTTACTAATATGAATTAGTAAGCGGTGATATTGATATGAATCATTAGAAACCTCCACGCATTTGTTACAAATCTCAAATGACAAAAGGAGTAAACAATTACATATTTTAAACGTACCCGTTAAATCCAGTATTCTGATAAAACATTCAGAATACCGGATTTATCTAAATATTTTTTATTACTTTTTTGACTAAAGTTGCGTTAAAAACCCTGGTGTATTCTTCCTTATACGTGGATTTGAACTAAGTAGCATTGACAAACACTGAGTTATAAAAAATATTCGAATAATTACATGGTATGTTCAATATCAACTATGCTAGTGAGGTAGAGGCCGTTATAAGCTTATGGATATAAATTTAACTATAGAATGCATCTCGTTCAGTTTCAGGCTAAATGTCACGCACAGGAGCTCAACGAGTTTGACACTCGCCAAATACAACACATATTAGGATTTAGGATTTGTTAGACTGATTTCGGATGTTCTGAAGTTCCGTATGATATAACTGCAGAACCATCATTATTCCTACAGACTAGTTTGTTGGACATCATAGAGAAGTAGAAGGCGAAAGAAAATGCGAAAGTTGGAATCGCGAAGCAGCGACCGCGTATTTGAGGGAAGAGGACTAAGAAAAGTCAAGCGAGTTTCCAAACAAAATTGCTACTAGAGTTACAGCAAAATAATTCAGGAAGAGTGATTGCTTGTCCATCAAAACCACTATCACAAAGGTTAATATCAGTGATGGTTACAATGATATCACGTTCGCAGAAACTAAACATTGGAGAAGTAGAAACGATTTGAAGTTATTGTTTCAGCCTAATGGAAGAATCTAGGTTTTTGGCAGAAGTACGCATCGATACGGATTGCATCATTCCAACTTTGAAATACAATGGGGAAGTGTCACGGTATGACGATGATTTTCATCGTATGGAGTCGGGCCGCTAAAGAGATGGTAGATGGTACAATGGATATTTATATCGTGTGATATTTTTAGTTTCTGCACTGATGGAATTTTACAATGAAAGGTCACACAAGTTTCAAATGAACAGAGATCCCTTCTATAACGCGCGATGACCCCATTTCAAGAGAACAACACGATACCACTGGAATGTCCGTCTCAGGGCGCCGATATATTGAGCATATTTGGGATGAAGTGGAGAGGCATCAGTAAAACCGACCATGAATGCAGACCTCCCATGCTGCTTTAAAATATTTCATTTGGTGTAAAGTTTGCAGTTCGCTCGATACATGGTCGTCTGCTTCTATTTTAGAAAGGTCTGGGTTTGATTCACTCTGTATGGAAAAATGGCTAATAGATTTTACTAATGAAGTGGATTTCAGGATGTCTCACAAGACGTGACGTACTAACATTGAGGAAGAATCATCTGTTTTAAATCAGCAAAATGCATTATGTATTATACGTTTCCAAATGTATAATGTTAAGAACATTCAGAAAGACCATTTGGAACCGCCGTTCTAAACACTGTTCAGAACTGCACTCTTATTGATATCAAGACCGACGGAACCGAGCAATAGCCCGGTGTTGCCTACGTGTCAGGGCGCCATTTCAGACCATGTCTTGGGCGCGTCTCAATATTGGAGCTACTTAACTCCATTATTTCGCAGTCGTAAATCAGTACTCTGTTAATAATTGGCTGTGCAGTTTTCGTTGGCTACCACAGGACAATGGCGATACCATAGAACTAGTACGAAATGATAGTGATCGAATTCTGAACATATACACACAGGTTATCATGTATATATACCGGGTCGCTTCGAAACTAATGTCTCCAGTTTTTCTTGGATACCACTGCTGATGTGTCAGTTTAAACAGTATGTCTTTAAGTACATATTATTTTTTCACATATTCATTACTACTTTGTTTAGATTTTCTCCGCCGGTGTACCAAATACTGCATCCCCCCTTCCCCTCTCGTAAAAGTTGCTGTTAGTATCCACCAGCCACTTCTTGACGGCCGCATTGACATCATCACGAAGGCCATCCTTCATAGGGCCAAATAGGTGAAAATTGGATAGATCAAGGTTGGGACTATACAGTTCACCCGAATTTCGCAATGGTCTTCCTTGCCTTGTTTGCTGGTACTGGGTATGACATTGTTATACTGAAAGAGAAATTTTCCTTCTTCTTTGGCTCCACTCTTGCAATTTGTGAATTCCGCATCTTTGGTATCTCTACGGAGGGATCAGAATTGATCGTGTGTTCCCATTCCAAGAGACCCACATTCCAAGAAACCCAATCGGGTTTCTTAGAATGGGGGGGGAAAAAAAAAAACAGCAAGCAAACCGTGTCTTATCCCAAAACAAGAAACTGATGATTTTTCCAGCGGGTTGAGCGTTCAATTTAGTCTTTATTAGTGAATCTTTATATCGCCATTCCATAAACTGTCACTTGACTCCAGTTCGTAGTGAAGCACCTAGATTTCATCTTCGAGGATGATGCTATCTATCGTGAAAACCTTTACCCATGGTCTCATTCCTCTCCAGATGATCTGCACAAGCCTGCACTCTGTTCTTTGTGATCTGGCGCTAGCATTCGTAAAGCCTACCTGGCACACAATTTTCTATATCCCAGATTGTCCAGAATGATTTTCAGTGTATTAAAAGTTCATTCTTATTCTCGCACATTTTCAGGGTCTTCACGAATTAGTTTACCCTTGTCTCTCTTCATTTTTGGCCCTCGCTGCAGTGCAAGTACAGACTGACTTTGGCAGGTCCGTTTAACCGCATTGACTGTCATGTCCCTATATACCTTCTTCGAACGTCGGTGAATTTCAGTGGGCACAGTGTTCTTTGCATTCAGGAACTCAGTAAAATACCACTGCTTCATACGCACATCAATTCACCGTCCGTTTTAACTGACTACTGCAGCCCTGCCATTTGGCGTGCAGTGTTGAACCTTGCATGATCACCGGTAATGTTTAATTTTCACGCGACACCATTATATTTTCTATGCGACGTCACAATAGTGGGGAGAAAAGTGGCATTAGTTTCGGAGTAGCTCCCGTATTTTTAATATGGAGAATGAATTTGATTGATGCTATTCTAGCTTACTTTTCAAAATAGAAAGCGGGCTCATGATCCGGAATGAGTAATCGAGGTAATTGGTACATTCCCTAAGATTATTGTCCTACTCCTGCGTCATCTCTAAGCAGTACGATTCTCCTAACAAAAAAAAAAAAAAAAAAAACTAAGGCTGAATGCATCCTTGTATCCAAACAAGTCTGCTTGACTTGTTATTTTGGGGGCCCTAGCGGCATAGTATAACGCAGCGGTAGAAGACTGCAGTGCTGTGGCCAATGGTGTCTTTGGATTTCAACGCGCGGGAGTATGATTTTTAAGGACAGAATTATCTACAAAAGTGGAGGAGGTGGACATGATAGATGAGGTATTCTGTCTTTAGTGTTCACACTAGTGTTCAAAAAAAGTGCATCACCCCGTAAATTTGTAATTGTCGTCCGAATAACATAAGTATATGGCTACATTTCTTACAGATTGCATCAGATAAGATTGACACGCTTAGGTGATGACGTAATATTGCATCAGCTGTTATTTTCAGCTATATATATATAACACGCTCTGCAAGAGTTGCAGTCATTCCTTGCTTATGTCAGGATGGCGAGTTACGTGCAGTTGACGCCACGAACAAAAGAGTGCTATTATTGCTTTACGTGAGGAAGGATGTTCTTCAGTTCATATTGCTTATAAAGTGTCTTGTAATCTGAGTAGATTTCTTTCCAAACTCAAGAATACTGGTACTGCTGATAGGAAAAAAGGAACCAGACGCAAACAAAGGAGTCTCTACGCCAAAACAGGACCGCGGTTTGAAGCGCTTATGTCTTAAAAACCTTAAAGCTTCTTCGTCTGAGCTGAAAAGGGAATGGGAAGAACATACAGGAGTAGTAGCAAGTGCCCCTCTTCAAAAAATGGACTTGTATCCCGTCGTCCTAAGAAGCCCCTCTTCACACAAAAAATGAAAAAGACCCGATTAATTTGGTGTAAGGAGCATGTCAAATGGACTCCCGAGCAGCGGAAGTCAGTTATTTTCTCGGATGAGAAGAAATTCAACCTGCATGGCTCTGATAGGAGACAAACGATTTCTGTAGACATGGTGAAGAATACCATCCAGACTGTATGGTGTCTGCAGTGAAATTCCCTACCAGCCGAATGATATGGGGGTGCATTTCGTATCGCGGAGTAGGTCACTTGTAGTTTATAAAAGGTTCCGTAAATGCCAATGGATACCTGGCTATATTGGAAGGCAAATTGCTGCCAACCATTAGAGGCCACTTCAACCTGCCAAGTAACTGCATATTTCAGGACGACTCTGCTCCTTGGCATCGGGCGAAAAGTGTAAGGAGGCACTTCTGTGGTTACTTTAGCTCCATTTCTGCATTAGAGGCTCGACTGTAATGTGCTTACGTTTGTTACAGGTGAAAAAATGGTTGGAAGAACGGTCCACTACAACTCTTAGCTGGTTAGGAAACAGCCCGGACATCAATCCTATAGAGAACTGTTGGCATCTTGTGGAATCTGCAGTTGCCAGAAAGAAACCAAAGGCCCTTCGTGAGCTTCATAATTCGTGTTTGGAACCACGAACTATCAGTCTATTATCTTCAGAAATTGATTTTGTCAATGCCTCGACGGTGCGCTGCTGTCATCAGGGCCAGAGGCAGTTCAATTAAATATTAGTTTGCACCTGAACTTTTCATTTTGTTTTTCATTTAAAATGATAAAGTGAAGAAAACTGAGGGCTTCTGATAACATTTCAGCCATAATTATCGTGTTTACCAAAACTATTGTATAAAGGTTGGAAATGCTCATTTTGGAATATTTTGAGAGCACCTGTCAAATATTACTTAGCTTTGCCTTAACTATTAATAAATATCTTTTGTTTATATTTCTATCTGTGACGCTAGTCATTAATGTAATCGATCGCGAAAAAAGGGTTAGAAATGTGAAATTCCTAGATGATGCAATTTCTTTGAACACCAGTGTAGGCTGGTTACCCTTTTCCATTTTACAACTGCATTTCCTATCTTTCGGTGATATGTCGTCTGCTGGGTGAAGAATTGGAACAATGCTGTTGAGTCAACCAGAATCTCTTTGCTGACTTGGTTCATGGTACCAAGTCATCTGATGTTTCTGCGTGGCATTCAGACACAACCCTAGGACTTTTGGCGCTCTTGACGTATTTTATTAAATATTATTATAATAAAAATTTTGAATTTTGGCACCCCCCAGACGTTGACACTCCTACTCCCTGTTTGCCAGGCTTACCGTGTTCCGTCGGCCCTGGTAACGTTTCTATGTCGACTTGGCTCATGGTGCCGGATCATCTAGATCTCTGTGCTGGCTTGGCTCGTAGTGCTCATTCAGCTTGACTGCTTCAACTAGGTATTTCTACATTAGATTGCAAGAAGATCCAAAAATTCTGTGACAATGGATTGTGTACTAGAGATTTTATTTATTTATGTACTAGGCGGTCCCAGTCAGCTGTCCTGGCATTCCCGCCTGTGGACTAGAGATTGCGATTCTTTGTGCTCCTTGGGTATAATCTCGTGAGTCTTCTCGTATCGCTTTGGAGAATCTATTACTTAATTTGATTTGGACTTGAGACCTTATTGGTGATTTTTTGTATGTAGGTGTTTTTTTAGGAGTAAATCTGTAAATTAAATACAGTATGTATCTGTGTTGTAAATATTCGGCAAGGTTGCCATTGTACATTGTACATTAAAAAGTAAAAATAAAAAAATCCTGCCACCAGAGGGGGGGGGGGAGAAGTACATGACAGAACCTTGGCGGAGCTATTTTTTATTTCTATTAACCATCTTGAAACAAGATGGCTGATAGGAGGGGGGAGTCGTCACTTTATAAATTGAAAGTGGGTGACTATATGTGATTTCTCATCTTAATAGATAATGATTAAAACTAAATAGATAATGATTAAAATAAATACATATCTCTTTATTTTCGATTAAATTATTTGTAATAGTATACGTAGTAATAGTATTACTAATAGCTATTAATAGTACTCATTAATTAATTTACAGAATATGCAAGCGACAGTGATCAGACAAGTCATTAAGATTTTACTAATAAAAATTACACGTGTCATAAATCTCTTGCAGATATTTTTCTTGGTTTGTTTATTAATGGATGGAATACAGAAATTCCGAAACTTTTGTTTGTTTCTTTGTAAATCATATATATTATTAGCGCAACCTATAATTTTTTACCATTACTGTTCAACCTATGCACAGTACTAAGCACTATAGGTTCTAATATCCTTCGTGTTTGTGGTTATCATTAAAAAAAAAAAAAAAAAAAACCTACGATTGGAGGAAACTAGAATGTGCACTGTCAGGAACGAAACAGGTCACTTGCAGAAGAGAAAGTTGCGGTTTAGAAACGCCACGAGGAAAAGAAGTTACCAAACAGAATTTTCAAGGTTAAATAGCGAAATAAAAAAAAAAGAAAGAAAGAAAATGAAAAAAAATCGCAAAACAGAGGGCCGAATTATTGCAGTAAAAGTCGCAAAAGGATGTTCATTTATGGAAAGTGATGTACCTCTAGGGAAAATAGACTGTATAGGGGAAAATATCTGGCGATATTACTATGACTAAGCATAGTACAAAAATTTTCAACGTGCACTTAAGTAAGATGCATACCGGTAACGAGAATCAGTTAAATTTATTAGATGTCAAAAGAACGTCTTTTTCAAGGCTTTCTTACCATACAGAAATTATTATATGGTCAAAAGCTTAGAATATCGGCTTCAAAATTTACTAGAGAAGCAAATTCTAAGATGAATTCGTTTCTTTCTTAATATAATGATAATAAGAGAACCCTTAAAATAGACGCAACAGGACCAATTAAAAAAAAAAAGCTGCCAGTCTTTAAACATCGACTATTAAACGAATCAAAATTAAAGAAAAAATAACACGAGTTACTTCAACAATTACATGCCAAAGTCCATCGACATCAATTCTGCAGGATGACTTGAACAGATTTTAAAGATGATGAGAGAAGTAGCCTCTATGTTTTAATGCAGCTACATTCAAGATATTACACTTGGGGAATAGCAACCCCGAAATAAATTATACACTTAGTGGGGTAAGATTAAAAACAGTGAAACAGATATGAAGTTTTCCGAACAATGTAAACAGGCAGCCAGGAAAGCCCATGGTGTCCTATCGATGATTTATCGAATGTTATCCTGTAGAGATAGGGAAGTCATAATCCCACTGTATAAGGCAATTGTAAGACCACATTTGAAATACTGTGTCCAAGCGTGGAGACCTCATCTGAAAAGAGATATTGAACTTCTTGAAAGGGTCCAAATACGGGAAACTCGCATGGTGAGATCAGCAAAAGGCGATCGTACACGTGGAAAGACGCCGATTATGTGGGCTACAGAGCTTGGCAACCAGACACCACAGAGGTGACCTGATTGAGGTTTATAAGGCTCTGAGAAGGATTAATAAAATGATTAAAAGTGGAATTTTCACTGTTATAAGGAATTCCAGAACTAGGGTCCATAAATTCAAATTACAGGGGCGGAGGTTTAGATTGGATTGTAGGAAGTTTTTTTTTTTAGCCAGCGAGTCATTGATTGCTGTAACAAGTTGCCCTCGCAGGTTGAGGTTGACAGTTTGAATAAATTCAGAGGTTAACTGGATAGTTACCTATATGAGGAGGAAAACATATAATTTGTATTTTCTTATCTATACGTTTTTTTTTGTTTTTTTTTTTTTTGCCAGTGAAGCAAAGGGCTGTGGCTTCCTTACGCTATATATGGCGAATACTGTTCATCATCATCAGCCATTTTCAGTCCACTGCAGGATGAAGGCCTCTCCAGCAACTTTCCAGTTCCTTCTGTTTTGAGCACTGGCTATCCATTTACTACCCACAAACTCATGAATTTCATCTATCCATCTCCGCCTTTGTCTTCCAGGTTTTCTTCTAGCTCCTCTTGTGTACCATTCTGTTATTTTCTTAGCATATCTGTCATCATGTCTTCGAGCTATGTGTCCTGCCCAAGATCATTTTAGTTCTTTAGTTTTGATAAGAATGTCCTTTACTTGAGTTTGCTGCCTAATCCATGTGTTTCTCTTCTTATCTAACAGTCTGATTCCCAATATAATTCGTTCCATTCTTCGCTGTGTAGTTCTCAGCTTCTCTTCCATTCTTTTGGTGAGTGCCCAAGTTTCACTTCCATAAGTCATGGTGGGGAGTATACATTGGTTCATTATTTTACGTTTCAGACAAACTGGGATATTGCTCTTCAGTATGTGACTATATTTCCTGAATGTTATCCATCCAAAATTTATTCTTCTCTTGACTTCCAGCCATTTATCATTATTACAGCTAATAACTTGTCCCAGATAAGTATATGACTCCACCTTTTCAATTACTGCTCCTTCAATCATTATTTCCCTTTCTCTGGCATACTTGTTAATCATTACTTTTGTTTTTGCCATATTCATCTTTAGTCCAAAATCCTTACTAACTGTGCATAACTGATTAAGATTTTCCTCTAATTCTTTGGGATCGTGGCTTATGACCACAATGTCAACTGCAAATCGTAAATGGTTTAGGTACTCTCCGTTCACATTGACTCCTTTCTGCAACCAGTCTAATCTTCCGAAAGCTTCCCTCAAGGGCAGCAGTAAACAGCTTCGGAGATATTGTGTCTCCTTGTCGAACCCCTTTCTCGATTTTAAATTTCCTGCTGTCTTTGTCTAGTCTAATAAAGGAGGTAGCACTCTCATGTATTTTCTTCAAAATCATAATATTTGGGGTATCTATGCCTTGTCTTTGCAGTGCCCGAAACATTGCCTTATGCTGTATGGAGTCAAATGCCTTTTCATAATCCAAAAATGCCAGGAATAATGGTGTTTTATATTCATTTGCTTTCTCCATTAGGTGTGTTGAGAATCCTGTCCTAAAGCCAGCTTGCTCTTTCGGTTGATTCTCATCAGGTATTCTTTCTAATCTGTTAGTAATGACCCTTGTGAACAACTTGTAGATGTGGGATAACAAGCTAATTGGTCTATAATTTCCAATTTCTGATTTATCTCCTTTCTTATGCAGCAAAACTATGATTGCATTATTCCACTGCTTAGGCGTCACACCTTTTCTAATGCACTTTGTGAAGAGCCTTGCCAGTTTTTGTGTTATGTCTCTTCCTCCCAATTTTAACAACTCTACAGTAATTTCATCTTCCCCCGGGGCTTTCTGATTCTTCAATGCATGTTCTACCTCATCAGGAAGAATATCGGGTATGTCGTATGTAGGCGCCTCCGTAGCCAGGTGGGAAGGAGCAACAGTGCGTAGCACACGCTTCTTGATTAGACCGAGGTTCGAGCCCGTCACCACCAAATACGGATGATGCAGAAAGGTCAGGGAATGACCACCGCATATCCCCGGAGCAATATGGCCTTAGTTGCTAATGCTCCTAAAAACCAAATAACAGACAAACAATGTCGTATGTCTTGCTACTTTGCAATCCATCTTCTCCACTGCTGGCATCATTCCCTCGCTCCTTGTATAATTCTCTATAGTACAAGGAGCGAGGGAATGATGCCAGCAATGTTACTATTGCGAATACTGTTGCTATTACTGTACTATCAATTAGCGAAACAACTTCTCATTTTTCTAAATATAACGATTGATTTACGAATTCTTTTAATTCTTCCTTTGACCACCGATTAAAGTACATGTTTCTGGAACTGTTTCGTTTTACGTGGTTAGAAATTAGAAGTGGTGGTGATGGTCATTTATTATACAAAAACGGTTAAAATGTTTGTTTTGTCATTTAGCAAAGTTTGAAGTGTCAGTGATCAGTTTTTTTTTTTTTGTTTATTTATTTATTTTTTTATTATTTTTTTTTTTACCTCTATAAGATCTGCGAAGGCTACTTGATGTGCTCTTGTAAATGTCGAGTATTCCAGTAGGATGCAGGAAAGACTGTTTTGAGAAGATCTGCCCTGAGTAAATCGGAATGTGTGCCATTTGATTATCCAGTCCTTAACTTAGCGAGGATAACCTTGTCTTTCCCTGCTCAATCTCCAATAAACAGGAACGATAACGATTATAAAATGCTCTCTAGTAAAAAAGCACCGCGAGTATATTTTTGTTTGAAGTAATGCAGCGCGTTATCACCTGAATCATAAAAAAAATAAATAAATAAAATCAGATAGACAATGAGGAAGTAGAATTCTACTTTATCTGCTTTTGTTTACTGGTTATTGGAAGAGTGAACAGTTATCGGAGACTAGGACATAGCACAGAAAGTCACATTATATGGAATTGGTTGCCCCACCAATAGTTCCGGTCTAATCGAGACTTGTTGCAAATGTTTACAAGCCAGAGCAAACCCTCTTTCTATACGAAATTCTATACTGATCTAGATTTCGCCATTGTACAGATTTCCTTTCAAAACAGCAACGTGTTTGTTGCAAAATGTATGATGAAAGCGGCTTTTATATATTTAGCAGTGAATAACCTGATCGGTTGTCTTGTGTAAAAAAAAAAATAATAAATGAAATAAAAATAAATAAATAATAATAATAACAACAACAAACGTTTAAATATAGCTTTTCCAGTTATGTAAAGAAATCTTTCAACAATATACAGAGTCGCAACTTTATTAGGTACACTTACCGTTTTCATGAAATGGGGAGTTCCTTCAGTAACAGCATCACGTATTCGTACCATGGGATGTAAAGCAGGTGGGGAGATATTTAAGGATGCTGAATGTGTGCAATTCAGTACGAGTGGGAAAGACAAAAGATTTAAGTGACGAACTTGGCATGGTAGTCATTAATTAATGATGAATTAAGCGACGAACATGGCATGGTGGTCAGCACCACACCCGCCTGTTTATCTTGGAACAGTGGCGTAGCTACCATGTAGGCTGGTAAGGGCCACGGCCCTTTAGGGGTCGGGCGTCTTTGGCTGTCTCCTGTTTTTTGGAATTTTCATTAATTAAGTAGGGTTAATTATGTTCTTTGCCTCCGGGCCCGAAAAAGGGTAGCTACGCTAATGTTTCGGAAACTACAATAAATAAATAAATAAATTTTCTGTTTATACTCCGGGACGACCAAACGGTCAGAGGAGTTAACAAGATAGACAGAATACAAGAAACAGCACTCTTGCTGAGGTTTTCACTTTCGGCTGTGTCTCGAGTGTATCGAGATTGGTCCATTAACCAAATAATTCCCACCCAACGGCGATCCTGTGGTCGTAAACATCTCGTTGATGTGAGAGACCAACGGAGGCTGATAAGACTTGTGCAGGGTTACAGAAAGGCTATGGTCAATCAGATAACAACTAACTGCCACAATAGTAACCAAAGCGACATTTCAGAACACACAACTCGTCGTACTTTGTCACGGACGGAGTATCGTAGCCGACGACCGAACTGGGGTTCTCTCCTCTTTGCAAAAAAACAAGAACTGAGGTTACAGTGGGCTCAGGACCAGGGCTGTAGTGGAGGGTATATGCCGTATATCATCTGGATTTTTTTTAGGTTAATAATGTATACCTTCTGGTTTTTGATTTGAGAGATTTGAAAAAAACAAATATTATTAAAGTATTTACCGAAAATTAAAAAATTAATTTATTAGAATTTGATTGTTAGGCAATACTTCTAGTTTTATTATTTTAAATATGTATGCCATATACAGTAAACCCTCGGTAATCCGGTTACAGTTAATCCGGATCGAAATATCAAAATTCTGTTCACAGTTGATTACTTTGAAAGACACACGGGATTTAGGAAGGCAGATGAGCAATTCTTACTGCGCGCTGATTGACTACCCAGAGAGAGACGGAACATACATTGCGCAATGTCACTACTCTGTGATTCACTGCATTGTCTTGCGTTGTTGTTCAGTATCGTTGTTGATTCTGAGTCGGACGGATGTTATTGTTTATATCGCTTCGTTTGCGTACTTCTTTATACGTATATACACTGCCCTACTATTAATATGTGGACACCTGTCTTTAGACAAAAAAAAAAGAGCTTTTATTGTATCATTTAATATTTTGTGCTGAAACCTTTTGCTTTTATGACAGCCTTCAATCTTTGCGGCGTACTCAACCAGCTTTTAATAATGTCAGGTGATATGTTCCTCCACTCGGGCTTTAACGCAGCCACCAATTCGGCCTTGTTCTTTGGGCGATCTCGACGTGCACCTACCCGAGACGATCCAATACATCCCAAAGATGCTCGATAGGGTTCAGATCAACACTCTGGGCTGGCCAGTGCAACTTTTCAACACCCATGTCCTCAAACCACTCTGTTACGACCCGAGCAATATGGTATGGTGCGTTGTCTTGCTGATACAGATATGGGCCTTCCCCGAAGTATTTCCATAATGTTTGAAGCGCATAATTGTCCAGAATGTCCTGGTATTGCTCATCATTCATGGTTTTGTCGATAACGACTAATGGGCTTAAGCCAAACCATTAAATGAGCCCCATACCATGACACTGCCTCCACCAAACTCGTTGTTGGGAGGATGCAATTAGGAAGGAACTGTTCCCCTGGCATTCGCCACACCCAGGAACGGCCATCAGACTGGTAGAGGGCAAACTCAACTCGCCTGTCCATAGGACTTTTTTTCCACTGCTTTACAGTCCAGGATTCGCGCTCCTTACATTATGTTCATCGGCGTCTAGCATTTGTTGAGGTGATCAGTTCTGTTGAGGTAATTCTGTTGAACGTGTCATCTAGCATGCCCACTTTTGCAATTGTCTGTTCGTAGCCCAGTGTGCATAATTATAGCAGGTTTTGTGACGTGTTGCATGCATAGGACTTGTTTCCCCATCCATGGAAGGGTGTCCGGATATTAATGGTAGGGCAGTCTACATACGTACATAAGTTAATATATTTTGTATAATTATGGGTTCTAAAGAATTAAAAAGTGAAATAAAAAGAAAGCACTTTACTTTAACTATCATTAACAAGCTCAAAGTGATAGAACAACTTGAAAATGGTGTTCTTGGAAAAAAAAAGTTGCTGAAGAATTTGGTATTGGCCAACAGGCTGTGTCAGATATTAAAAAAACAAAAAGAATGTATAAAGACATTAGCTTTAAAATTCGATGTGGGGAGTGATAAAAGATCAAATAGACAGACATTAAAAAAGCCAAAAGAAGTGGCTTTTGGCTTTTTTAATGCCGTCGCACGCCACCATCAAGTGGTTGGTGGCGTGCGACGCCAGCGCCACCTGATAAATGTATAAAAAGACAATACATTTATCCATCTATCGATGGATAAATATATTGTCTTTTTTTAGTTTTTAAATAAAAGCTGTACAGTGATATATATTTTTTATTTATTTTCATCAGCATACTTATAGTATATAATATATAATTATATAATTATAAATTATATAAATTATATAGTATATAATTATAGTATATAATTAAATTATTAAATTTTCCATTTATTTGCGTTCTCAGTTTTTTTTTTTTTTTTTTTTTTTTTTTTTTTGTCTTTTTGGACTATCTTTTGCTTTACTAATCCGGATTATCGCTTAATCCGGATGACGTTCTCACCCATTACTCCGGATTGGTGAGGGTTTATTGTATATATATGTATACGAGATATTTATTTCAAAATATAGAGTAACCATAACCAACTAAGGGTCCTAACCGTCCCAATATATAGCTAGGTCATACTAATTCCAATATTAAACAAATAAACAATCAATATAATAATCAATAGTACCATAATGTCGTTACTGAATAAGGCTTACATCGAAAGGCACGTCATCAATATCAACATGAGCTATCTGACGTGATTTTCGATGTAAGCCTTATCCAGTAACGACATTATGGTAATATTGATTATTGTATATTGATTGGTTAATATTGGAATTAGTATACGTACGTATATTAATTCCCAATATACGTATACGTATGTTGGGACAATTTGGGCCCTAAGTTGGTTATGGTTACAGCTTTTTTATAGTTTGAAATAAATATCTCGTATTTTCGCAGGCAATGTTCAATCAATTCTGATGGCATTAATCTGTCCTGTCCTGAATTTATCTAAATTATTTGGTTATTCTGCTTTATATATATATATATATATATATTTTTTTTTTTTATTATTATTATTATTTTTTTTTTTTGCAATTGTGCCGTATACCCTCTGGAATTCGGTTAGTAAGCCTGATATGCACAATATTAACCCCAGGGCTCACGTCTGGTGAGTAGGGGGCACACCCAGGGTCCTGAGCTGGATATCGTCATTCTTTTCTTTTCTTGGTGATTCCCTCCTGCTTCTCTCTCTAAAAAATTCATAAATATATTTTTGTTTTTGGCTGGTGCAGCATAAGCCTTAGGCTTTCTTGCACCATATGGCTAGTAATAATAATAAGTATCTGAAGTGGAAAGAGACGAAGTCATGCTATCCAGAATAGAAGACGAGTGGAAGAAGGCACTAACAGAATTCGAAGCAATGGACCCCACAAGAACCCACATGATACCTAAGCAGAGGCCAAATAAAACCGTGTGGAGAGTAACAGACCATCTCAATCGGCAAATAATGCCACATTACCTTGACAACAATGGTGTAACGCTGGAGGCTATCCACACAGCCGTATACTGTGCTGCCATAGCAGCCACTAGGATTAATGGAAAAGAAACGAGAGACCAGCAGCAGAAGAACCGAAAACAGAAGGAACCGCCACCTTGGGAAAGAAGAATTAAGAGTCAAGATAGGCAAGTTAACCCTGTACCAACAGGGTAATAGAAGTAAGATATTCATTGGAAAGGTGAAGAGCATCCTCAAGAGAGAGAGTGTGCACAGCAAACATGAGACCAGAAATCAGAGAATAGGAGAATACTTGGACACACTGAAGCAGAACCGTCTCACATTCATCAAGAGAATACACCGATACAAAGAGAGCACCCAGAGTAAAATAAACATCTGAATCTTCGATGAGAACTAAAGAGCCTTCTACAGGAAACTGGAAGAAGATAAGAAAGCAGGAAACGGACCACCCGAGAAGAAGACGATCGAGGAGTTCTGGGGAAATATCTGGAGCAGTGAAGTAACACATACAGCACAGCACCCTGGATAGAAGTAGAACGGAAGAAAACGAAGGACATACAACAGATGAGAGAGTGGGAGATTCGAGAAGAAGAAGTAAAAACAGTCGAGCAGGAACACCCACAACTGGCGAACCCCGGAATTGATAACATCCACAACTACTGGTACAAGAAGCTCACCTGCACACACAAGCACCTAGCAGAGCAGTTCACTCGAATGATAAGGCACCCAGAGACAATCCCGAAGTTTCTCACTGAAGGAGTCACATATCTGAAGCCTAAAGATGAAGATACAAGAAACCCTGAGAAATACAGGCCAATCGCATGCCTCCCAACGATGTACAAGATACTGACCAGCTGCATAACTAAAAAGATATCAGACCATTTAGAGAGACAGAACATAATGGCCGAACAGCAGAAAGGATGCAAGGAGCAATTAACCATAGATGCCGCAGTTATGGAGCAAGCCTTCAAGAAGCACCGGAACCTATACACGGCCTTCATAGATTACCGCAAGACCTTCGACTCTGTACCTCATAGCTGGCTAATAGAGACCCTGAAGATCTATCAATCCGATAGTGACAAACTTCCTAGGAGCAACAATGGCAAAATGGAGTATCACCATTAAGTTCGAGAACATCACAACCAGGCCAATCCCCATTAGAAGAGGAATCTTTCAGGGAGATGCTCTGAGCCTACTATGGGTCTGTCTAGCACTCAACCCGTTATCCACCATGCTCAACGGCAGCAAGTATGGATATAACCTCAAAGAAGGAAAAAAGAACCTGTACAACCTCACCCAACTGATGTAAATGGATGACATCAAGCTCTACGCGGCAACCGAGAAACAATTCCAGCAACTACTCCGGATCACCGAAGAATTCAGCAAGGACATCAGGATGGAATTTGGTCTAGAAAAATGCAAGACCCTCACACTGCACCAGGGAAAATTTGTTGGCCGAAACTACCAGCTGCTGACTGGGAAAGAGATCGAAGTTATGACAGAAGGAGAAACCTACAAATACCTAGGGATGATGCAGGCTAAGCAGTTAGAACACAATAAAATAAAGAAGTGCCTGACCAAAAAATATCATCAGAGACACAGAAGCCTGCTGAAAGCAAAATTGACGGAGGGAACACAGTTAGAGCCATAAACATCGATGCGGCTCCAGTACTAACATACACATTCGGGGTCATAGATTGGACTAACACCGAGCTAGAAGATATCATGCGAAAGACAATGACAATGATGACCAAGAGTCGCCAACACCACCCGAAGTCTGCAGTGGAGAGAATAACAGTACCTCGGAAAGAGGGAGGAAGGAGCCTGATAGACTTATAGAACAACAGAAAACAGCGATAGTTAACCTGAAGGATTACTTCGAGAACAACACAGCACCACTTCACCAGGCCATAAGGAAGATAGATAAGTAGTATACCCCACTCAACCTAAGCGAGGAAACTCCTCCCGCCCAGACGGTACAAGAAACGAAGTTAGAAAGATGGCCAAAGAAGATTGATTGATTGATTTGGTAGTTGTTGGCGCATCGGCTTCTGTGGCCATATTGCACCTCCCAAGGTTTTTGCAGTACTTTGATCCAAGCCCGAGGCGGGAATCGAACCCGCGACCTTTGGGTTGCCGGGCAGGTACTTTACCCACTCGGCTAGCCCGGTCGGCGGCCAAAGAAGACAATGCATGGCAGACACTACAATGACCTCCATCAAGATCACATCGATAACATTACTTCCAAAGCATGGCGCACAAGCGGGACGCTCTTCCCCGGGATTGAAGGATTCATGCTGGACATCCAAGACCAGGTAAATAACACCAGAAACTATGTAAAAAAAAAACATCGCAAAGAAGCCCGGAATGTCAGATGACACATGTCCACGATGCCACCTGGCCTCAGAAACGATCCAACACATCACCGCGAGGTGCAAGGTGATTACCCAAACTGAGTACACTCATAGACACGACCATGTAGCCAGGAAAATACACCAGAAGCTAGCGAGGAAATACCAGTTGACCAAAGAAAGTCTACCATACTACAAGTGCGAACCCCAGACAGTACTAGAGACCCGAACCCACAATCTGTACTGGGATCGCGCCATAATAACGGATAAGACCATCCCGCACAACAGACCGTACATAACCCTTGTGGACAAGATGGAAAAGTCTACCTACCTGATTGACATAGCGGTGCCCAACACTAGCAATGTCCAGAAAACCTATGAGAAAAAAATTAGGAAGTGCACGAACCTGAGACACGAGATCAAGATGATGTGGCATATGGAAGAAGTATTAATCATCGTGTCAACCACCGGTATGGTACCAAAAACTCTATATACCAGCCTAGCAGCAATAGATCTCCCAGAGAACACCTACAAGGACCTCCAGAAAGTCGCAATCCTGAACACCTGTAGGATAGTCAGAGATTGACTCGACCGACAGTAACACCAGACATTACAACCACCCTGTGTACTTGGTATCAGTACCCGTAACTGAGTAGAATCCCTCAATCGGAGAAATAATATAAGAGCAGCAATAACAATAATAATAAGATCGAAGCCAAGGGAGAGGGAGAGGTCTACAAATAATTGGGGATGATGCAGGCTCAGCAGTTACAGCACAAGGAAATTAAGGCCTGCCTGACCGAAAAATACCATCAGAGACTCAGAAGCCTGCTGAAAGAAAAGCCGAACGGAGGGAACACAGTTAAAGCCATTAACACCTCTGCAGTCCCAGTGAAAACATACTCCTTCGAGGTCATAGATTGGACTTCCACCGAGCTGGAGGATATCATGAGAAAGACAAGGAGAATGATGACCAAGAGTCGCTAACACCACCCGAAATCTGCCGCGGAGAGACTGACAATTGCCCGGAAAGAAGGAAGAAGGGGCCTGATAGACCTTATTGAGCAGCAACAGAAGACAGCGATAGTTAACCTGAAGGATTATTTCCAGAAACACACAGCAGCACTCCACCAGGCCATAAGGAAGGTAGACAAGCGGTATACCCCACTCGACCCAAACGAAGAGTCACCCCCAAGCAGGAGGCACAAACGAAGCTAGAAAGATGGGCAGAGAAGACACTCCAAGGCAGACACTACAATGATCTCCATCAAGATCACATAGATAAAATTGCTTCCAATGCATGGTCCACGAGCGGGACGCTCTTCCCCGAGACTGAAGGATGGATGGTCGCCATCCAAGACCAGGTAATCAACACCATGAACTATAGAAAATACATCGCCAAGGAGCCCGGAGTGTTCGATGACACATGTCGACGATGCCACCTGGCCTCAGAAACGTTCCAACACTTCACCCCGGAATCCAAGGTGATCACATAGACAGAGTACACTCATAGACAGGACCAGGCAGCTAGGATAATACACCAGAAGCTAGCAAGGAAATGCCAGTTAATCGAAGAAAGTGTACCATCCTACAAGTACGAACCACAGCAGTAGTAGAGACCCCAACCCACAAGCTGTACTAGGACTGCCCCATAAAAACGGATAGGACAATCCCGCACAATAGACCGGATGTAACCCTTGTGGACAAGAAGGAAAAGGCTACCTATCTGATTGACATAGCGTTACCCAACACTGGCAACCTGCAGAAAAACCCATGGGGAAAAAATCAGGAAGTACACGAATCTAAGACAGGAGATCAAAGAGATGTGGCATATGCAACGAGTAATGACCATCCCGATAATCGTGTCAACCACAGGTATGGTGCCAAAGACTCTACATAACAGCCTAGCAGTAATAGGTCTCCAAGCGAACACCTACAAGGAATTACAGAAAGTCGCAATCCTGAACACTTGTAGGATAGTCAGAGAGTTCCTCAACCAACAATACCACCAAACATAACAACAACCACCCCGTGTACTTGGTAGCAATATTCGTCACGAGGTGGAACTTCCAATCAGGGAGAAATAATGTAAGAGAAATAATAATAATAATAATATACTCTCGCTTTTCGTAACATTCATTGAGTATACCTTTTGCTAATTTTACGACTACTGCACTGCTCAGGAAGCGTACCATACTAAATGTCTAATACAGAAGAAAAGGTGGTATATTTATTGGTCCATGAGTTAAGCGGATTAAGCTGATGTCATCTTCACAAAAACTGGAAGACGAAATGACTGATGCTGGACAAAATGCCTGGCAATCGCTTCGCCTTGTAGTGAATCTCTTTCTTGATAATCTTAAGTGTGAAAATTACAAAGAACTGGTTGACAAGTTGATTGAATTTTACTAAAAAATTACGGAAAAATGGTATGCCGAATGTCAACCAAGCACTATTACTTCCACTCTCACCTGTTTTTTTTTTTTTTTTGTCGTTTTTTTTTTTAAGCAAGTTTAAGCAATGTTAGGGAAAAACGTAGGGCTGGATTCCACCAGGACATACACTCATTGGAGAAATGGTACCAGGGAAGGTGGGATGAAGCTGTAACGGATGACTATCTGGTTCTTGGTTAGAGATGATCACTCTGACCGCAAAAAGCAAAAGACATTTAAATGTATATTTTTAAGGTTTTTTTTTTTATCTTGAGGAGGGTTTCTAATTTTAATTTGTAATAATTTGTATAATTAATATATATAATTAATTTTTTTGTATTAATTGCATTGACTGCGTTTTAATTTGTATTATTTATTTTTTTTTTTTTTATCTTGTATGCCCTTAGTAAATAGCAATACTGTATTTGGCATTTTTACATTATTAATAAACCGGATATAGTATTACTGTATATTAACTTTTCTTTTTTCTGGACAAACCATTGATATTATACAAAAACTAAGAAAGTAGAATTTTACTTTATCTGCTTTTGTTTACTGGAAGAGTGAACAGTTAAAACTGATCATAGTCGCTGAGTCGGTGTTAAAGCCTTAGCAGTAACATGCTGTTTTATATCCACTACTTCCTGACACTTTTAGCAGTCACCATTTAAATAACACGTCTTTCCAGCAGTTGCTATATGACTTATTTCTTCAGTACACTTTTCGTGTTTCTCTTTGTTTACGTTTATTTCTATCAGCAAGCAAAGTGCAACCTGCATTGATTAGGTATTCCGTCCGAACTTCTAATCATTCTACTATCACTTCCTACTTCATCTTCACCTGTTGATTAGAAGGGATCGTGTACAAGAAGAGAAGGAAGAAAAACAGCGCAACGATTATTAGTAGAACATTTACTCCAACCGTCAACAAAAAAGAATTAATCACTAAGCTTTCCGAGAACAGAACTCCTCCCCTTTGCTGATTAAAGGACTGATATATTTATTATCATGCAAATCATAAGTAACATCGTGGCATTATCATGATCTCGATCATCGGGAGCTTTTCCACAGGCTATGAAAGTTTGTTTCATAGCCGATAGCATATCTAGGAAATAAACTCATACACCGACCATTGAACAAAATTTTTACTGTAACTAAAATTTTTACAAATAGTATAAAAACAAATTATTTACAATAAACTAATAATTGTATGTTGCGGAATACTAAAAACTGTAATAAAAATCGTTTACCGTAAAATAAGCGAAAATATAAAATTAAAAGCGCTAAAAACCTGGAGCTTTCGAGAGCGTCAGCTCTCTTCTTCAACAGTAATATGACTTTCTGCAACATCTCCTTAAATAGCAGGTTCACGGAACCTCCACACGTGGTATTTCCCCACGTGGTTCAATCGGCACATGGTCAGAACCGGAAGCGGAAATGTCTCGGGTACGTGGCAAATAAAATCGTTCATCCGAACTTAATACAATTGTTTCAAAAAAAATAGGATGAATACGCATGCCTCTATCTCTATTCATGGTATTCTTACTGGATGAACCAATCCGTAAACCCTCGAGCCATTTACGCTCCCAGTATCCGTGTGCACGATCCAAAATAATAGCGTCCTCCGGGGAGATTTGATGCTGCTTCTCCCAAAAATGTTCGGCCACGGCAGACTTACTGTAATCAGCGGTTCTTATGGCATTTAAATGTTCCCCCAGACGATCCCTAAGCCGTCGTTTTGTTTCCCCCACATAACACTCCCCACAATCCGGGCATTCTATTCTATAAATAACTCCGCTACTGAGATCTTTTGGTATACGGTCTTTGACCTGGGACACAGCTGTGCACAGGCTCCGCCCAGGAAGCTGTACACAGTGTCTTATAACCCCGTAAAATTCTTGCCAGATGCTCAGTAAGGCCCGGATAGTAGGGGATGTATGCGGTGGCTACCGGGACAAACGACTCCCCACACTGTACCACTTCTGAGGATAAAGAGAAAGAAATTAATCGTGTCACGGCAGAACTTAGAAAGTGCGGATACCCCCAGAGGATCCTAGATAGATATAGTAGAGGGTGTCCGAGCGTAGGGAGTCGTTCGTCCCGGTAGCCACCGCATACATCCCCTACTATCCGGGCCTTACTGAGCATCTGGCAAGAATTTTACGGGGTTATAAGACACTGTGTACAGCTTCCTGGGCCGAGGCTGTGCACAGCTGTGTCCCAGGTCAAAGACCGTATACCAAAAGATCTCAGTAGTGGAGTTATTTATAGAATAGAATGCCCGGATTGTGGGGAGTGTTATGTGGGGGAAACAAAACGACGGCTTAGGGATCGTCTGGGGGAACATTTAAATGCCATAAGAACCGCTGATTACAGTAAGTCTGCCGTGGCCGAACATTTTTGGGAGAAGCAGCATCAAATCTCCCCGGAGGACGCTATTATTTTGGATCGTGCACACGGATACTGGGAGCGTAAATGGCTCGAGGGTTTACGGATTGGTTCATCCAGTAAGAATACCATGAATAGAGATAGAGGCATGCGTATTCATCCTATTTTTTTTGAAACAATTGTATTAAGTTCGGATGAACGATTTTATTTGCCACGTACCCGAGACATTTCCGCTTCCCGTTCTGACCATGTGCCGATTGAACCACGTGGGGAAATACCACGTGTGGAGGTTCCGTGAACCTGCTATTTAAGGAGATGTTGCAGAAAGTCATATTACTGCTGAAGAAGAGAGCTGACGCTCTCGAAAGCTCCAGGTTTTTAGCGCTTTTAATTTTATATTTTAGCTTATTTTATGGTAAACGATTTTTATTACAGTTTTTAGTATTCCGCAACATACAATTATTAGTTTATTGTAAATAATTTGTTTTTATACTATTTGTAAAAATTTTAGTTACAGTAAAAATTTTGTTCAATGGTCGGTGTATATGTTTATTTCCCAGATATGAGTTTTCCCGACCTCAGAGGCCTCTTTCAGGATATAGCCGATAGCAGTTTATGCTGTTGTATCGTGGTTGGTGGCTGATCCGAAATCTAGTTGAGTTAGTCGGTCTTAAGCACGGATTGCTTGGTTTCCTTCCTGTTCCTTCTCCAGAAACTCGGAAATCGATTATAGCGCAAAAAAAAAAAAAAAAAAAAGCAGTGAAATGAAAGTATCGTTTAAAGAAATATCCTTTTTTTGCTGCTGTTTAGTCTTGTGTTTTTTCTCTGCCCTTTTCTTTTTCACATCATGACATTTTGATATTTCATTGTTAAATGCTTTTTAGGGTCCTTTAGATGTCTTAGCATGTCTATCTGTCCGCATGTAATAACTCGACGCCTAGTTGATGGATTTTGTTAAATCCATCTATTAGGCGTCCATCCAGACTGTTAAAAATTTTGTCTACCCACTCAAATTTCATTAATATTGGGCCAATAGAAATCCGGTAATTATTATTATTATTGCTCTTATATTATTTTCTCCCTGATTGGGGGTTCCACCTCGTGACGGGTATTGCTAGCAGGTACCAGGGTGGCTGTCGTTATGTCTGGTGTTACTGTTGGTCGAGGAACTCTCTGACTGTCCTACAGGTGTTCAGGAATGCGACTTTCTGGAGTTCCTTGTAGGTGTTCGCTGGGAGACCTATTGCTACTAGGCTGTTATGAAGGGTCTTTGCCACCATACTTGTGGCTGACACGATGATCGGGATGGTCGTCACTTGTTGCATATGCCACATTTCTTTGATCTTCTGTCTTAGGTTCGTGTACTTCCGGATTATTTCCCCATGGGGTTTCTGCAGGTTGCTAGTGTCGGGCACCGCTATGTCAATCAGGCAATTAGCTTTTTTTCTTCTTGTCCACAAGGATTATGTCCGGTCTGTTGTGTGGGATTGTCCTATTCGTTATAATGGAGCGGTCCCAGTACAGCTTGTGGGTTGGAGTCTCTAGTACTGCCTGGGATTCGTACTTGTAGTATGGTAAACTCTCTTCGATCAACTGCTATTTCCTTGCTAGCTTCTGATATATTATCCTGGCTGCCTGGTCGTGTCTATGAGTGTATTCAGTCTGTGTGATCACCTTACATCCCGCGATGATGTGTTGGATTGTTTCTGAGGGCAGTTGGCATCGTCGACATGTGTCATCGGACACTCCGGGCTCCTTGGCGATGTATTTTCTATAGTTCCTGATGTTGATTACCTGGTCTTGGATGGCGAGCCTGAATCCTTCAGTCTCGGGGAAGAGCGTCCCCCTCGTGAGCTATGCATTGGAAGCAGTTTTATCTATGGAGATCATTGTAGTGTCTGCCATGGAGTGTCTTCTCTGCCCATCTTTCTAGCTTCGTTTGTGCCTCCTGGTTGGGAGGGGACTCCTGGCTTAGGTTTAGTGGGGTATACCGCTTGTTTATCTTCCATATGGCCTGTTGGAGTGCTGCTGTGTGTTTCTGGAAGTAATTATTATTATTATTATTGCTCTTACATATTATTTCTCCCTGATTGGGGCTTCCACCTCGTGATGGGTATTGCTACCAAGTACACAGGGTGGTTGTTGTTATGTCTGGTGTTACTGTTGGTCGAGGAACTCTCTGACTATCCTACAGGTGCTCAGGAATGCGATTTTCTGGAGTTCCTTGTAGGTGTTCGCTTGGAGACCTATTGCTGCTAGGCTGTTATGTAGGGTCTTTGGCACCATACCTGTAGTTGACACAATGATCGGGATGGTCTAAGATTCGTGTACTTCCTAATTTTTTCCTCATGGGTTTTCTGGACCTTGCTAGTGTTGGGCACCGCTATGTCAATCAGGTAGGTAGCCTTTTCCACCTTGTCCACAAGGGTTATGTTCGGTCTGTTGTGCGGGATGGTCTTATCTGTTATAATGGCGCGGTCCCAGTACAGCTTGTGGGTTGGGGTCTCTAGTACTGCCTGGGGTTCATACTTGTAGTACGGTACACATTCTTCGATCAACTGGTATTTTCTTGCTAGCTTCTGTTGTATTATCCTGGCTACCTGGTCATGTATGAGTATACTAAGTCTGGGTGATCACCTTGCACCCCGCGGTGATATGCCAGATGGGATCGTCGACATGTCCTCTGACATTCCGGGCTCCTTTGCGATGTATTTTCTATAGTCTGTGGTGTTGATTTCCTGGTCTTGGATGGCCAGCATGAATCCTTGTCTCTGGGAAGAGCGTCTAGCTTGTGAGCCATGCATTGGAAGCAATGGTATCGATGTGATCTTGGTGGAGGTCATTGTAGTGTCTGCCATGGAGTGTCTTGTTTGTCCATCTTTCTCGCTTCGTACTTGTGCTGTCTGGACGGGAGGGGCTCCTCGCTTAGGTTGAGTGCACTTCTTTATGACCTGGTGGAGTGGTGATGTGTTTTTCTCGAAGTAATTCTTCACGTTAACTATCGCTGTTTTCTGTTGCTCTGTCAGGTGTATCAGGCCCCTTCCTCTTTTCGAGCTATTGTTAGTCTCTCCACTGCTGACTTCGGGTGGCGTTGGCGGCTCTTGGTCATCATTTTTCTTTTCTCTCGCATGATATTCTCTAGCTCTGTGTTAGTCCAATCTATGACCCCAAAGAAGTATGTTAGTACTGGAGCTGCTTAAATGTTTATCGCTTTAACTGTGTTTCCTTCATTCAGTTTTGCTTTCAGCAGAATTCTGAGTCTCTGACGATATTTTTCTGTCAGGCACTTCTTGATTTCCTTGTGCTCTAACTGCTGAGCCTGCATTATCCTAGGTATTTGTATGTATCTCCTATTATAGCTTCGATCTCTTTACCAGTCAGCAGCTGGTAGTTTCGGCAGACTAATTTTCCTTGGTACAGTGCGTGGGTCTTGCATTTGTCTAGACCAAATTCCATCCTGATGTCCTTGCTAAATTCTTCAGTGATCCGGAGTTGCTTCTCGGTTGCGGCGTAGAGCTTGATGTCATCCATGTACATCATATGGGTAATAGGTGTACAGTTTCTTTCTTCCTTCTTTGAGGTTATATCCATACTTGCTAGACAGAACCACAGTGGGCTCAGTACATTTCCCTGAAAGATTCCTCTTGTGGTGGGGATTGGCCGGGTTGTGATGTTCTCGACCTTAATGGTGGTACTTCATTTCTCCATTGTTGCTCCTAGGAAGTTTATCACTATCGGATTGACCTTGTAGATCTTCAAGGTCTATGTTAGGCAGCTCTGAGGTATGGAGTCAAAGGCCTTGCGGTTATCGATGTAGGTGTGTACATGTTGCGACGCTTCTTGTAGGCTTGCTCCATATCTGCGGCATCTATGATGTATGTATTCAATGTACGTATGAACAGCAGAACATCCTTTCTGCTGTTCGGCCATTATGTTCTGACTGTCTAAGTGGTCCGATATCTTCTTAGTTATGCACCTATTCAGGATCTTGTACATCGTTGGAAAGCATGTGTTTGGCCTGTATTTCGCCGTGTTTCTTGTATCTTCATCTTTAGGCTTCAGATATGTGACTCCTTCAGTGAGAAGCTTCGGGATTGTCTCCGGGTGCCTTATCATTCGAGTGAACTGCTCTGCTAGGTGCTTGTGTGTGTGCAGGTAAGATTTTTGTACCAGTAGTTGTGGATGTTATCAGTTCCTGGGGTTCGCCAGTTGTGGGTATTCCTGATCGACTGTTTTAATTCTTCTTCTTCTCGAATCTCCCACTCTCTCATCTCTTGTATGTCCTTGGTTTTCTTCCGTTCTACTTCTATCCAGGGTGCTCTGCTGTTATGTCTCACTTCACTGCTCCTCCATCGTCTTCTTCTCGGATGGTCCGTTTCCTGCTTTCTGATCTTCATCCAGTTTCCTGTAGAAGGATCTTTGGTCCTCATCGAAGATTCGGTTGTTTATTTTCCTCTGGGAGCTCTCTTTGTATCGGTGTAGTCTCTTGCTGAGTGCAAGGAGGTTCGGCTTCAGTGTGTCCAAACATTCTCCTATTCCTTGATTTCTGGTTTCATGTTTGCTGTGGACGCTGTCTCTCTTGAGAATGCTCTTCACCTTTACAGTCAATTTCTTACTTCTGTTACCCTGCTGGTACTGGATCAACTGACCTATCTTGACTCTTAATTCTTCTATTTCCTGCTGAAGTCTTCTCTCCCAAGCTGGTGGTTCCTTCTGTTTTCGGTTCTTCTGCTGCTGGTTTCTCGTTTCTTTTCCATTAATCTTAGTAGCTGCTATGGCAGCACAGTATACGGCTGTGTGGATAGCCTCTAGCGTTGCACCATTGTTGTCAAGGTAATGTGGCATTATTTGCTGATTGAGGTGGTCTGTTACCCTCCACAGGATTTTATTTGGCCTCTGCTTAGGTATCACGTGGGTTCTTGTGGGGCCCATTCCTTCGAATTCTGTTAGGGCCTTCTTCCACTCGTCTTCTATCCCCACAAGTTCTGTGATGAGAAAGCGTACAGATCTGAGAAGGTACAAGACATGTACCACCACATACAACTGTAGAAGTTTCCTGATTATCTCCTTCAGGATGGAATCTCCCATGAACTCTACTTTACTGATGAATTAATTTGTTTTAAATCATTATGTTTTGTATGTATATGTATTAGCTGTAAATGCATATATTAGGACGCGTATGTGTTTATATGTCTCTATCTTGCTTGTGTCACTGTACATATTTGTATCTGCTTTATTTGCTCACTTTAGATGTACGATTTCTATGTTTGCTCTCTAACTTATAATGTATAAATGTATATAGGCACCCTCCTAGCTGAAGGCTGTTCAGGGGTGAAGCATTGTAATAAAATGAATAAATAATAATAATAATATTCTGGATATCATGACTTCGTCTCTTTCCACTTCAGATACTCTGGGTTGTATTTCTTCTTCCTCTTGTTCCATGGTATGCTGTTCCTCCTCTGGTTCCATCTTGAACATATTCTTTGTGCTTTGAAGTTAATCGCTGACATCCTGCTCGATTTTTTTCAAGATGGCAGGAGCTATTAGTTTCTTCGTGACGATGATCCTTGTTTGGTCTGCTAATCGCTGTTCGGTGACTTGAATATCCGGGTATCGTTCCAACCACTTGGTATGTAGTCGCGACCTGTACATTGTCATATCGGTCTCTAGCCTGGTTATTTTATAGTATGCTCGCATGATGTACGTATTCATTTCAATGCTCCACTTCATGCGTTGGCGTTTTCTTCCTTCCTGTGTGGTAACTAGCGCAGTTGTGCAGGAAGCACTTCCAGTTGGTGGGGCTGGATGGTTTTGCCCTTCTCTTATTATTATTATTATTATTATTATTATTATCATCCATATCGCATAGACTATCCCTATTCCGTATGCTGTAGCTGAAGCACTAGTTATTGTTTCTTCCCGTGCGCTGATTGGAGGAATGAATAGGCAGTATGGCGGATGTGCAGAAACGAAATGTTTTCCATTTGTGCATAAAAGTCGTTGTTTTTTTGCTCTTTTTTGTTATAAATTATTACTTGAATTATTACTGTTTACTAACGCGCCTGAGATGTAACGCACTGCTTACATTTACTAACTTGTTTAATTTTTAATGTTGTGTATTTCTGATTCATTGCATTAAGGATCGTTCCAATGAAACATAGACTTTTGAAATACAGTAAACCGATCAGAAACTCATCTGGTTAAAATTCAGCAGACGAGACACCCTCAACTAGTTACTGATGGGAACAATATGTGACAGTTTTGCCTAATTCTCAGAGTGTAAACGATGACAGGAAAACTGATTGTCGTCCTTATGGGCAGAAATATATGATAGTTGCAAAGTGAGAGGTCAGGGCTGTAGTCTTTATGTTGCAGCACTTCTCACCTTTACTGCTGTAGCTGAGTGTGGATGTCAAGAACTGAGGTTTTTCGCTATCCTACAGCAAAACTATAAATAAAATAAATTTTCTGTTTATACTCTGAGACGACCAAACGGTCAGAGCAGTTCATAAGATAGAGAGAATACAAGAAACAGCATCGTATTCAGCAGTTACGGGCTTGAACCCCGGTTCAAGGCACTTGTACTTATGCACCCGTGCGCTGACCACTCGGCTATGGCGGTCTTGGCACCTATCAAGATGGTTTCCACTTTGCCTTTATGGCATACTTTAACTGCGAGTCTTTTCTTAGACCTCGATTTTTAAAGTGCGATGATACAATTTAGAGACGTGTTAGACTCCATGGCGATAGCATAGCAGATGTTTCATGTACAAACCCATTTTTAACATGTAATACGTTCTGTTTTTCTTCCTCACTCATACATTTTGCCACTCATTCAATACACAATTTTAAATAGCAGCCAATCCCTCAATATGATGTAGTGGACACCTCTCACAGTAGCTTAACAAAGATTTTTGACACCTCTGGCGAAATATCAGAAATACTTTCATTTAATTTTTCTTAAATGATAGTTTAATAAAAATTGACTTATGATTATATTATAATGACCATTAATTAACATTATTTTAATTAATTTATTGTTTTATTATAATATTAATTAAATTATAAAATAATTGTTATTAAAAAGCCAAAAGTCTGTAGTTTTATATAAAAGTTGAGGAGGCTTTTAATAATAATTATAGTCATATTTTTAAAACGAATTATAGATTAATTTATTCAAAAATAAATGACCCATTTTTACTCCATTTGGCATCTATGACCGGGGTAACATTCGCGATACCTTAATAACGCCTGTAGCTACCAATACCTATGTTGAGATTGCTGGAGATTTTCACATGGCATAATGATTGGTCTCTATCTCACGCATCTGGCCTTAATTAAACAACTGTTTTTCCTTAGGTTTTAAATTTTTGTTGTTGTTGTGCAACAGTTTTATATTATAAGTTTAAGGCTCTATCAATGTGGTATGTAATATACGGATTAAAACTTAAATATTAAAAGTAAGTGCTATATTTATTTCTTCTCAATGGTTATATCTCCCAAACGAAATCATTAGTTTTATTTATGGTGGGGTAATACAAATTAATTTATCATTTTAGAAGGTTGCGGTATAGTAATGTATTAGAACCTCTACTTTAATGAATCGTGTGGTTAACTATGAATGCAGCAGTTGCTGAGCGGATCTCCTCTGTGTAAACTTTCATTGGAAGACCATGATGCATTATTACAAACAGTCCTAACCCTAATATGGCTACGAATAGCAATAAATGCCTTCTAATTATTCATCTTTTGCATTTGCATCACAGCATGTAATTTAAAGTGTGTATAATGAACATGTCTGTGTTACTGTTCCGCTTTGCATTGAGTGACACCAATATCTACATATCGATCTTAGAGGAGATTTGTTCGCCCCCTTTTTTTATTATGAAAACCCCAAACGCGAAAGGTATTAGAATCTACTGTATACCTTTCGTATTAAAGGCTGAGAAGGTAAAAGATACTTATTGACCTTAGATTTGAATTTATGCGGATCGTAGCTTTTTGGAAATACCTGTGAAGGAAAGGTGTACTAGAAAACAGAAGAGATAAAGAAGGAAGAAGAAAAGCTGGTTCTGTCAGTTTGAAGTTGGACAGTGAATGGATGTTGACTGTTGGGCACGTGTTCGGACTTGTTTTCCAATTAAGAAGAACGCTGTCCATTGAAGTATCTGTAGAAAAAGCATGCAGCAGAAATAGAACGTCTATGAAACAGAGTTCTGCATTCATTCGTTCTGAGCGTATCCCAAATGTCTATTCTAAAAGCTTGTATTTCATTTGAATAATCTTGATGTAAGACAGTATATTCCCGATTATCTGAGCTGTTCGCGAAATAAATTTGCCCGAATAGTCCGCAAAATGAAAGAATAAGTCTTAAAGGTAACGAAAATGTTTAAATTATTCCCTTGGTTGTCTTCCTGCGAATCAGCAGCACAATCAGGATTTTTCTTTGAGGAAGACGGAGGATCAGAGTTGCTGCTTTAACCATGTTAAAAAAAATTACTTATTTTCTTTTTTGGTTTTTCGATTTAGTCTAGTCACTATGGGAGGGTCTGAAGATCGGAAGGGTAACTTCCGATCTTCAGACCACTGAGCAAGAGTGGCAGGTCCTTTTTTTGTTCCATATAGTCGAGTAGAGACTTGTTAAAATTGCCAATTTAGCACCTTTTTCATGTTTATTGAGCTGAACTTTTTGTTATAAAAATAACAGTTCTTTACTGTTTTAATATGGAAGCACATGGACTCAAATTAAAATAAAAGCTCGGAGATGCGTAAAACTAACCATGCAGTGGTAAAGCTGCAGGCTTGCTGAATTATGTCTAGAGTGAGTTACTACACTGATGTGCAAAACTTAAGGACCAGTTAGATTTTCACCTGTAGCTTCTCATAGGAGTGGCCTGGATATGGGAAAAGCATACCAAAGGAACCTCGTGAGGTATAGAAATGAGGAAGGAAACTACACCGACACAACAACGGAAACAAAACGGTACAGAGGGACTTTATTCAAAAATGGCAACATAGCACTGCATACCATGATACAGATGCATCACTGCCAAAGATGGAACAAAGGGAAGAGGTGGTCTCTCAGTAGGAGATATGGCCACCCATAATGTCGATGCAGGCTTTACACCGCCTGTCCATACTTAGAACAATGTTGTTGATAAGTTCTTGCGGTAACATTGTCCATTCCTCTGTCAGCGCCATCTTCAGCTGGTGAACATTTTCTAGTGGGTGTGGACGTGCCGCTAGGCGTCTCCCCAGAGCGTTCCATATGTATTCGATGGGATTTAGATCGATGGAACGGGCAGGCCAATCCATACCAACAATGTCCTCACTTTCCAAAAGTATATCAACAGCTGCAGTGCGATGGGGTATGGCGTTATCATCCATAACACGAACTCTGGGCCAATTGCACCTCGGAACAGACGCACACTGGGAAGGATTACCCCAGTACAGTAGCGTGCACCGGCTACAGTCCCGCATTCCAGTATCTGGAGTTATGTACGTCCATCCAAGATAACGCTTCCCGAGACGAGAACACCTCGACCGCCATATTGGTTCCTTTCAGTGATGTTTGCGAGGTAATACCGTGTGCCAACCTCTCGCCAGATCAGCTGACGTTCAGAATCGCCGCTGAGACTGAATCTACTCTCATCAGTAAGGAGTACCTTACCCCATTGCGCTGCTGTCCAGTCCTTGTGTTCGATGCACCACTGTGAACGGTGTTTCCGATGGGCAGGTGTTAAAGGGACGCAGTGTACTGGCCGTCGGGCAAACAGTCCATTTTCGTGGAGTCGCCTGGTCAGAGTAAACCGCGATATCCTGCGTTCTGTGCTCCTGTGCAGCTGGTTTGCAATGGATCCTGCTGTCTGGTGTCCCTCTTGGCCTGTAGGAGTATACAGCGGTCATCATTGGGCGTTGTTTTTCGTGGACAACCACCACTGGTCCTTCGAACAGTTGTACGTCGTTCTGAAGGCCGACCACGCACGTGAGACGATTCTATGGGCGATACCGAACTCTGCAGCCACACTCCTCGACCCCGGGATAAAGTAATCCAGATGTTGTCTACTGGCCATTTCGTTGAGTGTTACACTATATGAAACCAATCGAACGTCTGTAACAATCGTGCTCGCCATTCGGTAATTTGCACGTAACTGCTGAACTGCTGATTTTATCTGTTTATGTGATCCCTCTCATCACAATTCAAATTTTCGCATGTGCACCAGCTTTCTCACTGAACGGCCACAGTTATGCAAATCGTCACAGGCTGTTTCATTTGATTTTGTGGTTGTAATCTTTAGAAATAGTGTTGGTCCTTAAGTTTTGCACACCAGTGTATATAGAAAGCAAAGGTGGGAATGGTTGCGGTTTATGTGAAAATCAAGCGTCTGTCTACTGGAACGGTACAAAATGTAATCAAATACCTGTAACGGACTAGAAGTTGTTATCTGACTTAAGACTTCCGCGGATCGTGGAGGCTAATTAATCCACAATCCGATCAATTCGATAATCGATAGTGTACTGTAGTAAGGCAGCTTTACGTTTTTAACTTTTTTTTTTTTTTTTTTTTTTTTTTTTGAGCTCTCCTTGTTTCACTGAAAAGTTTAACCTATTTTAACTGTAATGTGGCTTTAATATTACAGCTCAAGCACGGAGACGATTTCATTTAAGTTTATAATGAAATTGGCTTTTTAAGGTACAGTCAAATAAGGTGAACAAATTCTTAATACATACAGAGGACTTATATTGGGAGTGCCCTTCACGGTGGAATTCCCTGACTGTCTTTCCACTTCCTTCGTAATGCATTTTTACCGACATATTACTTCGTCAGTTGACCTTGACATTTTTTTTTTGTTTTTTTTTTATTCGTATTACATATTTATGTATCACTTGAGTTCGCAACCGGAACAACGAATCTGACGCGAAATACCACAAAGAATCATTTTCCTCGTTTGCATTTGTTTCACAGTCGATAACTTTTTTTCCCCCTCTCCGTTTGGAGAGGAGGAAAGGAATTCCTTAGTTAATTTTAGATAACCTTCAAAGAGAGTGAACACTTGCTAGACAAGAACTGAATGACTCACTCTGATAATGAAGAGGTTATCCCTGTACATGGAGGAACAGGGTTACTCACTGGGGCGAGCAGTTGAATACGATACGCAATCTAAGTACAGTACAGAATTGTATTGCACGCTAATGGACAGGACCGTGTTAAGATATTTAACGATCTGAATTGAAACAAGAAAATATCGCCCCTCCTACCCAAACATTGAAAGACTCAGCTTTCATGGAAACGTCTACGTTCATTTTGCTGTACTTAGAAGCTTACACCTGGATGCAGCTTCCAGGCTTCTGTGGTAATGCGGCCCTGTTAACTGACCTCACCCACTAAGGTAATTTTGAAAAGGCTAAATAGCATGATATATTTTATAATTTCGAAGTTCTAACTTCACAATGTTCTATGGCATTTCGCATCGAAGATTTCGTTTTCACTGTTTCGTCAGGAAATTATCATCAGAGGCCACATAATGTCTGATAGGGACCTTAATCCTGTAGTCGTAATTCATTTACAAATATACTATATCATGTCGGTTTAAATACACCATAGATAACTCTTAAGAAACTACGATGGTAGCGTGTGAGGCATCATTTGCTCTGTATCTCATATTGTGCTCTTCCTTCACTGAGAATAAGTAACAATAGTCTTCTCTATCAGTGAAGCGTTACTTATTCGAGGTAGTGCAATATCATGGAAACTCGTTGTGAAGGAAGAGTACAATATGAGATATACAGCAAATGATGCCTTCCACACTACCATCGTAGTTTCTTAAGAGTTATATATGGTGTATTTACACCGACATGATATAGATATTCAACTCTTACTCTTAACGTTTTTTTTTTTTTTTTTTTGGTAGTTGTTGGCGCATCGGCTTCTGTGGCCATAGTGCACCTCCCAAGGTTTTTGCAGTACTTTGATCCAAGCCCGAGGCGGGATTCGAACCCGCGACCTTTAGGTTGCCAGGCAGGCACTTTACCCACCTGGCTAGCCCGGTCGGCTTAACGTATTATGCCTTGTGCATTTAGTTATTTTTAAATATTATCATATACACCTTTTGGCATCTCTCATATTGTGTGATTATCTTCACAACTGGGTTGTCATGTAGTAGTAGTAGCATGTGATGCAAAAAAGCAAGTGTATGAGCTTATACAGCATCAGCCAAAAAAGAAAAAAAAAAAAATCACACCATTTCCTCCAAATGCCTGTCCAGTTCCTCCTTAAATTTATTCAACCTATCAACTTCCACAACGATAGATGAAAGTTTGTTCCAGCAATTAACCACACGCTGGCTAATGGCAAATTTCCGCACATCTATTCTACATCTGTCTTTTCTTAATTTGAATTTATGCACCCCATAGGTTCGTAATCTGAACCAATGGAAGGATCCCATCAGAATTCAGCGTGCTCAACCCATTCAACGCCTTATACGCCTCAATCAGATCACCGCGCAGGTGCCTAGTCTCCAGCCACTGCAATTTGCAGAACTTAAGCCTCTCTTGGTAAGAGGATCCCTTCATTCCCCTCACCAAGCTTGCTGCCCTTCTCTGTACACGCTCAAGCAAATCTACATCCTTCCTAAAATGAGGCGTCCAAACCTGTACGCAGTACTCAAGGCGTGGCCTGACCATTGCCTTATACAGAGGGACAATCACCTCTTTTTCCCTGCTAGCAAAATTCCTGTATATCATTGACAAAACCCCATGACCTGCCCTGGCAGCCTGTCTGCATTGCTCAGAAAACTTCATATCTGACTGCACAATTACTCCCAGGTCTTTTTTCATTTTCTACCACCTTAAGTGTAGTACCACACAGTTGGTACGTTTATCTGGGGTTACTTTTATCCATATGCAGTACTTTGCATTTGTCAAGGTTAAACTTCAGTTGCCACTTCTTAGCCCATCTGCCCAAATTTTCTTCTTCTTCTTCTTGGTCCTTAGCTGGCAGCTGGGGGAGGCGGTTGGCCACGCAACCAGTATGCTGCTGTAGGTGCCACAGGGTTTCGGACTTGCTCTGTGATGTTCTTCCATACTTTACGATCCATGGCGTCAGTCCTGGCCTGGTTAAGGTCGAGACGTCGGCTCTTCAAGTCATTTTCCACTTGCTTGGCCCACGTTTTCCTACGCGCGGTCCGTTGGATGCTCCATTGGGTGGGTCGTTGTCTCCAAAGGAGTGTGGATGGTATTCTGTTCGTGCCCATTCTACATACGTGGCCAAACCATCTAAGCCTTCGCTTCTGGATTTGGTCGGCAATGGTTGGTTGCTGTTGGCATCTGGCGCGGATGGTATCATTAGTGATGCGGTCACGAAGTGAGATGCCCAAAATCTGCCGCAGGCATCGCATTTGGAATACCTCAAGTTTGTTTAAATCTAGATTTAAATCTAATTTAGCCCAAATTTTCTAGCTCCTGTTGCAGTAGCACACTGCCAACACTGCCAACCTTTGTATCATCTGCAAACTTCGACACTAAGCCTGATATACCTTCATCAATATCATTGATAAATATTTAAACAACAGCGGACCCAACACCGAACCCTGTGGACTCCACTAATAACATTAGTCCACGAAGAGCAGCACCCATTGATTACCACCCTCTGTCTTCTCCCACTCAACCATCCTTTTATCCATTGTAGCAACTTACCCTTAATATCATTCTGCTCTAATTTGTACAATAGTCTTCCATGCTCAACAGTGTCAAAAGCTTTCCTGAAATTCGAATATATGATATCAAAATTATTTTTTGCATCCAGTTCCTTTGTAACCACATCATAATATACTATCAAATTTGTCAGACAAGACTTTCCATAAACCCATGCTGTGTCTGAATTATTGCTGCAGTCTTGTCTAGATGGTCCTGAAATGCATCTTTAATCAGTGACTCCATTATTTTACCTGGAACAGAAGTTAAACTAACTGGTCTGTAATTACCCGTGTCACCCTTCGATCCCCCTTTGTGAATTGGGGATACTTGCACATCTCCAGTCCGTGGGGACCTCCCCTGAATCCAAGGATGCTCTCATAATTATGGCTAAGGGTTTGCTTAGTTGCTTTGCCGCCTCCTTTAATATAACTGGATAGATCCGATCCACCCCAGGTACCTTTCTTATGTTTAACTTCATCAATTTCTCCTCCACTTTGCTCTCAGTTATTACAAAATCATTAAGCACCCTGCTACAATTTGATAACCTTCTGCCATTTTCAAACCTTAATAACTCCTCATGTGTGAATGTAGATGCAAAATACTCATTCAGTTTGTTTGCTATTTGAGCAGGATCATCAACAGTCAAACCATCGATATCAAGTGGACCAATCAGATTCATCCCCTTCCTTTTAGAGTTTATATAAGTAAAGAACTCCTTGCTCTTTTTCTTAGCATCCTTTGCCAAGTATTTCTCGTAATCTGCCATAGGCTTCTGAGTCGCTTGATAATTTATATGCATCCCATGCATTTTTCTTTTCTGTCACGAGTCGTATTAGTTTATTTGATAACCATTTAGGCCTAAACCTTGAACAATATTTCTTAATAGGTATGAAACTTTTAGTAGCTTCCACGATTAATTCCTTGATTGCTTCCCACTTAGAATTTACTGTTGGTAACATCGTCTGTTGATCCCAATGTACAGAATTTAAAAACTGTCTGAGACCACTGTACTAACCTTTACGGAAGCAAAAACTCTTTCCTTTACTCCTGATGGCAATTATATCTTTAAGTAAATCCCACATCAGTACACTGTGATCACTGCCACCTAGTGGTTCCTTTACCTGCAAATTCTTAATACACGAATGATCATGCTGATAACCAGATCAAGAGTATTACCCTCTCTGGTTGCCTCTCGAACATGCTGCTGCAGAAAACAATCATCCAATAAATCCACAAAAGTCTTACTAGTGTGTGAGTGACCAACCCACAAGTTCCAGTCTATATTTTGGAAGTTAAAATCCCCCCTTATAAGACAATCTGATTTACTAGCCCACTCTGTTTCTCTGTACAATTGTTCATTGTACTCATTCGAGTCATTAGGCCTATAACACACTCCTACTCTTATTTTTGCTTTCACAGTGCTTGTCACACCAAACTGACTCAACAGTGCACTGTTCATCTATATCAACTCGATGCACTTCTTTTGATTTTATGTTTTTTTAATTAAAAGCATGACACCTCCTCCCTTCCTATCGTGTCTATCCTTTCTGTACACATTGTACTCCCTAAATTCCAATTCTGCATTCCTAATATCAGTGTGACACCACGTCTTTGATATCCCAACAATACCGCCTTTGATGTTTTGACCAACACTTCAAATTCATCAAATTCATTTACTATATGTACTTCTAGCATTGGTATACATGCAAGTATACATGTACCTATCCTTATTATTAGTTACCCTGACACATCCCATATACCCACCTGTTTCACGATGACTGCCATCAATCCCTGAAACCCTCAGCACCCCTCGATCCAAGTCGCTACTTATTCTAATAGAAGTTGTGCAAGAATCACCTTCACCTCTGCCTGCGGCTACATTTAACCTTTTAGTCTGTGAATCCACCCAAGCTAGCAGTTTTCCGACCCACCTAACACTGCCTCGATAGCATCAGCAAATATTCTTGCACCCTTTCTATTTAAGTGTATTCCATCCCTGTAGAAGCAGTCTCTCCTGTTAACAAGCACAGACCATGCTGAAAAAAATTCTACCCCTTGAGACTTGCACATTCCTTCTAGGGCCGTATTGATTGACAAGGCTTTCATCATGTACTCCCTCCTATCGTGTCTGGGCAGAATTGCAGACACTTTCAAATTTAACCCTGACTCACGACTTTTTTGCAACATTGACCTGTACTTTTAAGTAAATCCGCAGATCTCCTACTCTTAATGTCATTGGTTCCAACGTGTACAACAATATCACCTTTTGTGCCCTTAAAAGATGATATATGCTTTACAACGTCATCAACTTTTGCCCCTGGCAGACACACCCTGGTCCTGTTTCATCTATCCTTTTTACATAATATATTCCCCGTCTCCCTGTCAATAGAGTCACCAACAATAACTAGTTTCTTTGGGACCAGCGTATTCTGCCTTGGAGATTGCCGCTGTGTTGCCTGATGCCCAGGAGTGAGTTGAGTTGGGCAGCTGAGAGCTTAACGGGCACCTCAATGTCTGCAATACCAGGGAACCTGCCCACCCACCGATGAAAGGCCAGTCTAGCCTTGAAACTGTGCCGTCAGGGGGAGCCTGATATTCACGGAGTTTCCGAGAATAGGTAAACAACAATCTTCTCTATTGGGGAAGCGTTGCCTATTCGAGGAATTTATGAGTTGAAGGAGTAACTGTCCCTTTCTTCCTTCTACGGCATTTCCTACCTACATCTCCTACTATCACCCTCCTACATCTTTTTTGCTTTCCTAAGTCTAATAGGGATGATATGAGGATAATAGAGATCTTTATCCCATACCATATTTCAAATGGTGCCGTCAGGAGGAGCCTGATATTCACGGAGTTTCCGAAAATAGGTAAACAACGATCTTCTCTAATGGGGAAGCGTTGCCTATTCGAGGAATTTATGAGCTTTTGAGTAGTGTGAGTTGAAGAAGTAACTGTCCCTTCCTTCTACGGCATTCCTTCCTCTACCTCTCCTACTATCACCTTCCTACATCTCTTTTGCTTTCCTAAGTCTAATAGGGATAGTATGAGGACAACAGAGATCTTTATCCCATACCATATTTCAAACGGTGCCGGCTGGGTGTTGGTACTCACTGAGAATAAGTAACAATAGTCTTATCTATCAGTGAAGCATTACTTATTCGAGGTAGTGCAATATCATGGCAACTTGTTGTGAAGGAAGAGCACAATATGAGATATTAAACTCTTACTCTTAACTATTGTGCCTTGTGCATATAGTTATTTTTAAATATTACAAATATACATAAAGTAGAACCCGGATAAGAAGTTTTCCCCTCTACTAGGTTTGGTTTCCTAAGTCCCAATTTCAACTCTTTATGTCGCAATGTATTATTTTCCTGCGTAAGAAGTTTCCCGGATAAAAAGTTTTCCCGCATAAAAAGTTCGTGATAAAGAATACACAGTGTATCATTATAATGACGTTTTCCCACTTAATACGTTTTTTAAATATTAAAATTATTTATTTTTAATATTAAAAAATATTAAACAATATAAACATTTGGTAATCGAACAAGTAATGCCAAGCATCATTTTAGTTCGTAGTAAACCGCCAAAGTAGGTGAAATGGCATCGTTTTTGATGTGCAGTTTGTTAAAATTAAAATATTCCTATGTACAGGGCTCTGGAGCGAGTTCTAAGCTCGTACTGAAAAGAAATTTGGACAACAGGTACAATAAAGAATGCGCTCACCATTTATTGGGGGAAAAAATTAGTTACAAAATTTGTCACTATATGGCGCTGTGGCAATACAAATCAGCGCTACAACTGTTCAATGTATCCTCCATTTTGGTCAACAACAGTTTCCATTCGAAGAACAGCATTTTCTACAGCAGAACTTAATATGTCAACTGGAATAGCCAGCACATGACATCTAATGCTGTCCTTCAGATCTTCCAGAGTTTGACACCCTTCCCGATACATCTGGTTCTTCAAAAAACTCCACAACCAGAAGTCGCATGGGGTGAAGTCCGGTGATTGTAGTGGCCAAGATGTCTGGAAACAACGGCTGATGACCCGTTCGTCTGTAAAGTGTTGCCTTAGCAAACTTTGGATACAACGGTGGATATGGGGTGCCGCACCATCTTGCTTGAATATGGTATCCTGAAGGCACCTACGTTGTTGCAGCTCTTGTATTGCGAAATTTGCCAACATTTCATAATATCGCTGTTCAGTGACGGAACAGGTGGGGGTCCGGTCGGTGTTACCTGTTCAAAAAAAATATGGCCCAATCATGAATATGGCCGTAAATCCACATCACACTGTCACTTTTTGAGAATGCAACGAGACCTCTTGGATAACTCGAGGGAAGGGTTTTCTGTTGCCCAAATGCGACAGTTGTGCGTATTCACTTGTCCATTTAAGCAGAAGTGGGCTTCATCGCTCCAAAGGATTTTCCATGGCCAAGTGATATCCACTGTCATTCGCGCCAGAAACTGAAGTGCGTATGGGAAACGAATATCTGCATCACCATGCTTTAGCTGCTGTAGCATGTGCATCTTTTAAGGATAATACCGCAACGTACGGCATGTCCACTTCGCGAGAAACAGCTGGCACACTTGCGCTACCACATGGAGATTGACTCGATAAATCCACGACAGCCATAGCCACATCTTCAACACGAGAGGAGTCCACTCATTTTCGACCTCTACCTGGTTGAGCCCCAAGATGTCCTGTCGCTTCATATTTCGCAATCATTTTGCGGACAGCACAAAAAGTCATATGTCCACGTGGGCCTTATGCGCTTCTGACGCCGGAATTCTCTGATAGCCGCAGCTGCAATTTAGCTTGACTGTAGAGGAAGAGTTTCTTGAGAATATGTCATCACGGTAGCGCAATGGCTACAATCACCGTCTTCTCGCAGCATGTGAAAGATGCCTGGATTAGAATCCCGTCAATGATGCGAAAAACATTTATGGTATTTTAACACGCTGCGGTCGAGATAGTCGGTCTCGGGCGAAGACGACCTAGTTTTCTCTACCCCGAAATTCGTGTTTTTTTTTTTTTGAATGTGTGTTCCAGCAAACAGGCATACTGACCAGAGGGAACACGCAATCTACGGACGTAGTTAATGGTGGGTGTGCATGCGCTACTTGCTCGGGTAATCCTAAATGGAAAATGTTTGTTTGATAATCTTTAGTGCATTAAACCAGTTTTCCCAACCTCCAGTCGGCAGAACACTTGTGGTTCGCGTAACTTACGAAAATGATCTGGACTTAAAATAAAAAATAAACATATCTTAAGTATGGGTACATATTGTATTTTAAAAAATAGTTATATTTGCATGTATAGCCTAACGGTTTTTGTGATCTGTTACCTCTACCTTCAAATATAAGCAGTCATCTGAAAAATTGGTTGGGAAACACTGGATTAGACTACTTTCATATTTTTAGGTTGTTTATTTTTCCTGAGATTTTCATCCTTATTCAGCTTTTAAAAGCCACAGTAAAAAATGTACTTCATTTTTCTCTATTAATTTATTTGATGGCTTGCAGCAATTGTTAAACGGGTGGCTTCTTTATGACAAACCGTTTGCCGAGAATTTACCATCCCCAAAATTCCAAATTTATCGTCCCCAAAAGTGTGATGACTGTACATCTTCCACATTTAATAATAATTTAAAATATATATATATGACTTAAATGATTCGATTTCGATTTTACCAGATAGGTTACAATGCACGCAGTTGTTCGATGGGTTACATAGGGACATACCATTGTATGGTGTAAGAGATGTAGCTGGCCAACCGGGCTAGCCAGATGGGTAAAGTGCCTGCCTGGCAACTCAAAGGTCGCGGGTTCGAGTCCCGCCTAGGGCTTGGATCAGAGTAAAATGCAAAAACTTTGGGAGGTGCATTATGGCCACAGAAGCCGATGCGCCAACAACTAACAAAAAAAAATAATAATAAATAAATAAAAATGTAGCTGCACCAGCCATGAGCTCGTGGTGGGGGGAGGACCAAAAGAAAAAGTAATAAGACTTCGTTCGTGGAGCAATAATTAATAAAGATTATTATTTTAACGGTCTCGGGGAATTGTCCAAAATTGCAAATACGTACGTGTGTATTGTGTCTGTAGAATTCTCTTCCTCTAGCTTACAGCTTCGATTGAAGAAGACTTTTATCAATTTCTCCAGTCGTCGACAGGATTCCAACCCAAACCTCTCCAAACGAGTGACAAGTGGCGAAACCACTATACAATCACTGAGGTTCGTGGAACAAAAAAGAAACGTCGCATAGGGACAGAGTTTGTAGTCCGAAATGCCATCTTAGATTTAAAAAAATCTCTTATATATTGCATTCTGTAAACATTTACGATTTAAGGGATAGCATTTTCGGGTAAGCTGTTTATTAATTAAATATATCAACGCGTTGGTTGATGCTGGGTCTCAAAGATTTATTAAATATATAAATAAGTACTTTAAAATTCTTAATAATGAAACAGTCAGCAGGTGGCTTGAAATAGATGTGAGTTAATGTGGTCTGACGCACATTAAAGCTGTTTACAAATTGCAAGTTGAATGTTCCCGAGTTTCACCATTACAACGAAAGAACATTTACGGAATAGTTTCCTCGATTTTTGACAGCGCTGCTGTGAATTACATTGCAAATTAGGGAGTGTACAGCGCATAAAATTTCACACTCCACGGGTGCAAACTTTAACGATTTTCCTTTAGAAATAAAACAAGGAGAAGCATAAATAATTATGTGCAACCGAGTACAAAGATGCGGTAGCATCTTCTCGGTGTGGGCCGGAGAACGTCTTTTGTTTGCACTTGTTAAATGAACTTGCTTCCTCATTGCAGCACCGTCATTGCATGAGTCGTTTGGATTACGTAAAGAATTAGTGTAACGTCTCCACGTATACACATACTTCAGTATGCTTATGTGTACGGGATATATTATAATGAAATAATTTTGTTGCACATATATTTTTAATATATTTATTTCATACTTTTGTCGCACCTTCCATTTCACTGAAGGGACCGCATCACCAATGATCTGTTAGATCAATGATGATATATGTATATAATTGTAATCAAATGATCTAACCAATGATCTGTTAGATCAATGATGATATATGTGTATAATTGTAATCAAATGATCTAACCAATGATCTGCTAGATCAATGATGATATACGTGTATATAATTGTAATCAAATGATCCAAACAGAAGTAAAGGTAACAAGCGTGCAAACAAGAAACAGCATTTATTCCTTGAGGTATGAATTGAAGAGATACGTTTCTACATTCAATGAATAAAAATGAGACCAACTTTTAATATTATGGTTCTGGTTAATCTCTAGAAAATTACACGTTCCAACAGATGTGCTTAAAATAATTCAGAGCTTAAAATAATTGAGAGGCTATCAGACCTGATATGAAGTATGATAGCCTCTGACAGCTATGCAAGTCTTTATGAGGGAGTACACCAAATAGCGAGACAACAAATTCACTTCTTCCACAAGAGTTAATTTGAACAGTCATTTAATTTCAGTGTTTGATTTTCTCGGCAGAATTTCGGTCTGGCAACCTCTCTTTTCACTGTTCTTTGGATATCGTTAGTTTTCAGGCTCACGCCATGCCAGAAAAGCAGCCAGAAGCAGAAGAGCCGGAAAAACTCATACTTAGGACCAATGGATCTCATATATAACCAACATCAATCAATAACTACAGGGCCATATCAAAATGTCCAGTCTACGTAAACTTTTTGAAAAAAATACTGACAGTTATACTGTTACCAGTTTTTTCCAACCACCTACTCCCTGAGATGTCTCCCCAAATTCACTATGTCCTCAAGCACAGATTCACAGTTGCCAACCTCCTATCAGCATCCTCATAAATTCTGCATGGTTTTGATAATAATTCTGAAATCGTTGCTGTGTACCTTGACGTACAGTCGGCATTTAACCCAGTTAATATTGGGGATATTCTCCACCCACTGGAAAGGGTTAAACGGAAGGTTAAACGAAATTCCCTGGGTTTCCTCCGCTCATCTCTGACTTCCAGAGTTACACACCTTTCTGCTGTATGCCAGTCATTCTCCCGACGTGTCATTGCTGGCCTCCCCAGGGAGGAGTTCTCTCTCTCTCTGGGCTTCTGTTAACTATACTAATCTTCCCATATGCTATGCTGAAGACAAAATTTCTTACTACTATCAGTCCTACACGTGGCGGCACAGTGTAAGTGGACGGCTCAGTCCCAACAAAAACAGTTAGTAAAAGCAGAACTACAAATAGTTGACAATTTCACTGAAAATGAATGCAAGTTTTTCATGAAAAACCAGAAATATCTCAGAAGTGGATCCATACTGTTTTTCTAAGGAAGTGGGGTGGGGGGGGGAATATAATTATGATGATATATTTGTAGGAGGGTGATATGTAATTGGCAGGAATTGAAAACTCAAATTCAGTTTGAATTTATGTCGAATTTTTAACCATCCTTTTATATAATATACACGGAGTTGGCTTTGCATTAGCAATACCTACCTAATACCTCGTGGGACAACCTTTTTCCCGCACTACAACCTGTACACGTATAGGCATGGACTCCACAGTTTGTTGCAGGGTGATCTGTGGTAGTGCTACCCAGCATTGCATAGCATGTCACGTAATGCCTGAACGATGTGGTGGATGAATGTAGCATCGAATGTCCTTTTTCAATAGGGCCGAAACATTCTCATTTGGGTTGAGATCGGCTGAGTTGGGCGGCCATCGGAGAATTCATTGTCATGTTCCTGAAGCCAATTAGCAACCTACCAGGTCTTGGTATTGTTTGACGGCGGAGCGGTTTGGATACACTGTCATCGTGAAGGTTTAAGCCTGCCACCACTTTCTGGAAATTATATATATAATTAATATATATAATTAAGCCTACATATAACCATTTCTGATGATACCGCTCCAAGACTATTACACACCACTACCATTTTCATATTCCAGGGTACTACAGTATTATAATTTAAATATTAAATAAAAACCTTTTTTACCTTAATTTTGTCAATGCATGGGCATCACTGCCGACGTTAGTGGCAACGTAAAATGTCCACAGTACTCTAATGCATGAATTTCTTACAGAAGAAAATAGTTATTCACAAAATGAAATAACTAAAATATCTCAGATCGTAAGAAAGCTCCATGTCATGTGGCGTTAATGATATTAATTCTAGAAATTAAATTATTTAATTTTTGGAAATTAAATTAAATTATAAAAAAACAATTATTTATTCTATTATTATTTTTTCTCTTCTTTCCCATCCACACTTCCGTCTATTTTCTTCTGGCGGAAATGACAGATCGGAATTGTAAATTGATACATCCGTTTTCAAGGATAAATAATAGTGATTTCACTTTCATTAAGGATCTTAACGGTAAACCCCATTAACAACAAACATGCTTTGGCATTTGGCAAACAGCCAAAATCGCTCTTAGAATTCTAAGCGTGAATAGCAGACAAATCCGGTTAGTGAACCGGAAGTCATACCTGGTGGTGATTTTCTACTGTTGCTCTTAGAAGAGGCGCCCTCCACTTGCCAATTCTATATTTAACCATGTCGCTTTTTTTTTTTCTTTCTTTCTTTCTTTCTTTTGTTGTTGTTTTTAATGTTTTTTACTCTTTTAATTTAGCATTTTCAGAATTTCTGAACAAAATTTAACGCGTAACGTTTGAAAATAGATTATTTTTTTAAACTCATCCATGATTTTTCAGTGATATTTAATTCAAATAAAATTCTTACGACTGAGATTTCTTGTTTTCAACAAAAACGTACACTTCCATCAAGTCAGTTGAAAAACCTGTACAGTACGCTGAAATTTCCAGTGATCGGTTTGATTCTTTAATAATTGTAGTGCAGCCGAAGAGCTTGAAATCTTAACATGATCTTAAAATGAATAAATGATTCTGATTGAACTTCATACAATGATCGCACCAAAAATTTTGCGTTTATATAGTTGAAGAATGCGGTTTATCGTTGCTCTTATATTATTTCTCTCTGATTGAGGGGTATTGCCACCAAGTAAACAGGGTAGTTGTTATGTCTGGTGTTACTGTTGGTCGAAGAACTCTCTGACTATCCTACAGGTATTCAGGATTGCGACTTTCTGGAACGCCTTGTAGGTGTTTTCTGGAAGACCTATTGCTGCTAGGCTGTTATGTAGGATCTTTGGCACCATACCGGTGGTTGACACGATGATTGGGATGGTTGTTTCTTCTTCATAGTAAATATATACAAAAGTAAGCCGATTTGAATGAAGTTCTAGAAACTGTTTCAAGATAGCAATGAAGTCTGCTTCAATTTTTGTCGAAATACTCAGTTCACTTAATTTGGGCATAGATCATAATGCCAGATTCAAGAATTATTCGACAGATTATCATTTTTTTTTACTTCCAAGGAATTCTCCCCCTTTCCCCCACATACACACAGGGAACTACGAATGACATCTTTCTCGCCCAGTTCCAAGATTCAATTTTTACAAAAATTCCGATTTGTAAAAATCTATAACACGTTGAGGCATGTTATTGAATTGAATCAATGGAATGAAAATAAACAGAGGATAATCAATAGTGGCAAAATATTAAAGTAATTTTTCTGAACTGCACGCTGACATTAGTAATTCAGCACATGAATTTTGAATTATTTTTGTCTTTCTCAAAAAGACACTTTGGTGAATCGAATCTGGATCCTTTAATCAGTTGTACAGACCCACCCGCGATATTTCACATTATGTCCGTGATACTGGAAAGCTTTAGATTCTCTCTGATCATCTCGGTCTTTTTATTTAAAGTCTGATTCCTTCCCCATTCCACTTTTCCACACACGAAAACCATCATAATATGAAGAACGTTGTCCCTGAAACATAAAGTTGGCCATCATTGCTGTAGCAGAATGCAGTTTTTCTTTTTTTAAAATTCAGATATGTCCTTCCTTACCTTGCCTTTCTCGCCTCAAAATGTCGTCTTTCCTAACTTCAATTACTCTTATCTGTCATTTCATTTTGCATGATGTCATTCACAGACCAACCCTAATATCAAAGAACGTCAATGCAAAAGTGAAACAGACAAAAAGATGCTTTTTAAATATTTAACCTTTATCTCACCATTTCTGCGATTGTCGGTAATAACAGGTAGTTCCTGTTTCGCAGGTGAAAAGTGCCAGTCTGTTTCTTATAAAAATGCAACTCCTGGAACGAATCGTTTTATGTAAACACCAACTTCCTTTTTCTTAGATTTTTTTTTGGTCCTCAATTGTGCAACAGAAGGTTGGGACGTAATATTTTAATTCAAAAGTGAAATTTCCTCTTTAAAATCACAACGCTGTCCTCCCCTTTACTGTTTTAGATAACAGGTTGATGACGACATGGATTTATTAGTAGGTTATTACAATTTAAATAATAATAGTAAAATAGATGCCACCTCCCTAGATTCTTGAATTCAAGAATCTAGGGAGGAATAAAAAAAATCCAAGTACACAGAAATCCACACAAAGTTTTTTTTTTTTTTATTTATTTATCAGTAATACATATATTTGGATTTTTTTTAAAATAAAATGAATATTATTAGGTTGGGTTTTTTTTTTTTTTTTTTTTTGACAAAAATGAATGAATGCAGAGCCGGATTTGTTCTTTTACATATGGTATACACCCAAATGTTTATAGATGAACAAAACACCAGATGAAGCTAAACAGTTAAGACTGAATTTTTCAGACGAGTGTTTATAATATATTTGCCTCTAATATACCATTACAATAGAAGCTCCCAACTATCCGTCCCGATCATGCCGGATTCTTATGACGTGATCAGGATCGTTAGTTTGTTGGTTAATCGAAAAAGTTGGTTCAACTCTAGAATCATAAAAATGGATGCATACGTATCTCAGTGTAGTACCCAGGTTTTTATTTGAGGGAGGAGCAAAGGTGACAAAATAGGGCTTTTACCGTCTGTTTGTAATATGGTCTATTTTCCTGTCAAGAAATTGTCATCCTTCCATAGGCGCCATTTAAGGCAAAAATGTTGCAGGGGATGCATTTTCTCCCCCTTCACCCCCCAGCTACGCTATTGACGTATCTTAAGAATTGTATTTTCATTTAAAAGACATATCGATACATTCATTTACATAAAATTAGTAGTGTTCATCTGTTTTTGGGAGACAGCCGAGTGGTCAAGTAAAAGAGTGTAGTATTTTTTTTTGACTGATGCTGTATAAGCTTGCACCATATGCTTCTAATGCTAGTAGCACACGCTCTTCGAGGGAACCGTGACTGCTAAATATGATTGTACAGTATTTATGATTTATTGTAAATTCTTCTGACCTCGTGAGCGTGCCGGAGTATAAACAAGAAATGTGACGTTTCGCACATACTCTCTCTCTCCGTTCTTTTTATAAACATCGCATCACTGGCATTTGAATTAGGCTGTTGTTCAAGATAATATAAAAATGCAGCCGCTAAAATTGTCCTGTGTGTGGGGGCCGGTTTTGGTGGCTGTAGGAGAAACTTATTGGTCCTGGATTTGATTCAATTCCTTCTTCATATTTATATACTGTACATCTGTTTCGTATTTAGAGTATCTGTTTCGTAATTAAATTCACGACGTATATGATTTCTGCTTCGTCCATAATTTCATTTCCCACAAATCGGTGACGGTTGAAAAACATTGTTGAATCCATTGTTATATGTCTTCTTGCTGTAAATCTTTGTAACGTTCAAGTTGCCCGAAATTCAGCAACTGTATTTTTCATTATTTTCTTGCAGTTCAGAGGTTTCGCTAGCGTTGTCAACCGCGGGCTAAATTTTCCCCAAGAGCTAGTAAATGTTTAAAACTTGGCCTTTATGCCTATTCTTTGAGTTTCTGACAAAAATTGAGATGTGAAGGAGCATTATCCAGAAAGAGAACACTCTTTTCAGGTAAGTTTAGTTTCTTTACAGAAGTTACAAATTCATAAAAAGACTATGCTGGTTTTTATAAGTAACTTGTAAAGATGAACTTTTATGTTCAATTGGTAAAGATGAACAATTTGCATTTTATTTAACGCTAGGATAAGTTGATTTGTGAGGAGTGATATGGAAGTAATACCTCCTATTTTTTTCCTCAGAAAATTCAATAAATTAATCCTCAATCATTAATAAACACTGTTATTTTTCCACAAAGTCATAATCATTTTCTATGCACTTCCACCATTTCTGAAATGGATGCTGTATTCCAATCCTGTAAAAGTCCTTACTCTTGATCCAGAGGGCTTTGCGAACACTGCTTGAGCTGGTCATCGTCCACAAAATGGGTTCCACAGAGTGCATCCTTTAGCAGGCTGAAGAGATGATAGTCGGAAGGTGCAAGAACCAGACTGTGAGAGGAGAGTGAAGAAGAACAATGCACCCCAGTTTTGCAATGGCCTCTATCAAGTACAGATTCGTGTGTGGTTGTGCATTGTCATGGAGGAGAACTTCATTAAGGTTTTTGTCCAGTCAAACTCTACGGATACAGACTTCAAACTTTTTCAACGCTTCCACATTCAATCAGAGTTGGTTGTGGTGTGCCATGCTCCAGGAAGTCCACAAGCAAGATCCCATCTTTGTTCCAAAACACTGTTGCCATGACTTTACCGACAGAAGGCTGTCTTTCGAACTTCTTCTTACATGGTGAATTTTGATGGTGCCACTCCATCGACTGTCTCTTTGTTTCAGAGTCATAATGGTGGACCAAGGTTTTGTCACCTGTGACTATGCACAAAAGAAAAACTTCTACTTCACTCTCATAGCACTGGAGAAGTTTCATACAGATGACTTTCTGGGCTTCTTTGTGCTCATGTGTCAGCATTTTTGGGACTCATTGGGCACAAACCTTGTAGCCTAGTTCCTTTATGATGGTCACCACAACAGGTTTCCCTATACCTACTGCCTTGCACAGTTTGTGTGTTGTGATGTGGCAGTCCTCTTTGATCAGCACGTCGATCCAGCTTTTGCTGTGTGTTGTCACTGACATTACTGGCTGGCCTCTTCAGGGCTTTTCAACAATGTCACTTTTCCCACTCGTAAAGTCTAACTCAATCCACTCTTAACCCAATGTCTAACTATACTCACATATACAGTATTGTCACCATAAACATTTTTGAGATTCATATGGATTTCAATAGGCTTCACTTCTTCCTTGGTAAGAAATTGAATCACCACTCTGCTTGATACGTCTATCTGTAACATCCACCATTTTTGAACTATCCATGTGCTGAACTCACAAGACTGATCGCAGCACCACTCAGTATGGTGAAACTAGAGACCTCTAGTGACCATTCAGTGACATGCAAAATGATCTATGGTGCCACATTTGAAAGAAAAAAATTAGGAGGCATTACTTTTGTACTTGTCCTTGTACCAACAACAAAAAGTGGCAATTTGTGAGTTTCAGTTATGTTGTTTCTGGCAGCTACTGTGATTCTCTCCCTCTTTGGACTCTTTTGTATCCTGATATGGCAGGCTCTGCTCTTTTGCCATCAATTTTGTAGCTATCAATCCATCTATATTGTAGAGTTGGTCTACAATTGATTTTTCTCTGTTGGTAACTTAAAATTTTGTGTAAACTTTTAAGCAGCAGGCTGATCTCTCTCCCTCTCCCTCCCTTCCTCTCCCTCTCCCTCCCTCTCTCTCCCCCACCCCCACTAATAGTCAATACATGAATAACATGACAATTATTCTAACGTCCAAGCCATCCATCACTTGCTATAAAACTTTCTGCACCAGCATTCTTTTGATGGAAGACCAAGGCCATTTCTTTGATGCTGCTTTTATGAGTCCGCTGATTGGAGTTCTGAGTTGCCTTTCTTGCATAAACCACAGTCATAATACATTGTCTGCTATCTCTGTTTTAGTTTCTTTAAAGCAAAGTGAGAACAGCTACTTAAATAACCTTGTGAAATAAACTGAGTACAAAATCCTTCCAGATTTTTTTATGATATTATTCCTCTGCCTTTTACAGTTTTTTTTCCACACCTAATTCACGCTACCTGATGCAGTGTGCCGGTTGCACCAGACATATCTGTTAAAGAGGGAAAGGGTGAGCATCAGTTAATCTGGCAAGTGGACAGTGTGTTTTAAGAAGGAAGTGGGGGGGGGCAGCTACTGTATTTACAATTACTGATTTTGCTGGTGACTTGTGGTGGGAGCTGCTCCACTACATGAGTCTCAAACAGCCCCTTCATACCCTTTAACAATCATACAAAATTAACTTCCTCCTTGGTGGCGAATCTGCCTGTACAGTAGTTACGCCACTGAACTACAAGAATATTACTGTATTTTGTGCTATCACGTGGATTCGAACATATAGCATGTTACTCTCTAATTTCATCTGGTTCATTCTGCTATGATTGTCTACTGTCTATCAGTGTTACAACAATATTCAAGTGTTTTGCAATTGCAGTTGATCTATTGGCAAAACTACCATACTGGTCTGCCACTGATGAGAGACCAATGATATTAGCATTAGTAGAGGCATACTATGCAAGAAAGCAAGCTTATGCAGCATCAGCCAAAAAAACTTCCCATTTCACCTCTCCATTCATTCCAAATGCCTGTCCAGCTCAGCCTTAGATTTATTAGGCTATCAACTTCCATGACAGATGGAAGTTTGTTCCAGCAATTAACCACCTGCTGGCTAAAGGCAAATTTCCACACATTTATTCTACAACTATCTTTCCTCAATTTGAATCTATGCCAGCTCAGATTCTTAAGCTGAGCAAGAGGAAGAATCCTATCAGCATTCAGCTTGCTCAACCCATTCAAGGCTTTATACACCTCAATCAGATCACCTCACATGTGCCTACTCTCCAGCCGCTGCAGTTTGCAGAACTTAAGCCTTTCTTGGTAAGAGCACCCCTTTGTTCCCCCTCACCAATCTTGCCCTTCTTTGTATTTGTTCTAGCAACTGTACATCCTCCCCAAAATGAGGCTTCGAGACCTTGTACACTCCACGTGTGGCCTGATCGTTGCCTTGTACAACGGGATGATCACCTCCTTATCCCTGCTAGAAAAATTCCTGTATATCATTGACAAAACACTGAGTTACTCTTGCAGACCGTCTGCACTGCTCAGAGAACTTCATATTTGACTGCACAATTACCCCCAGGTCTTTTTCACTTTCCACTTCCCTGAGTATAGTACCACACAGTTAGTATATTTCTCTTGGGTTATTGCTAGCCCCTTCCCTTCTGGCTCTAAATTTATTTTTCAGACTACATTTCACCCTTCTAAAAATTAGACATAGTAATAGAGGCATGTGATGAAAGAAAGCAAGAATATCAGCTTATGTAGCATCAGCCAAAAAAATTCACACTACCATTCCCTCTAAACGTTTGTCCAGTTCCTCCTTGAATTTATATAAGCTATCAACTTCCACGACAGATGGAAGTTTGTTCCAACAATTAGCCACCCGCTGGCTAAAGGCAAAATTCCGCACATGTGTTCTACAACTGTCTTTCCTCAATTTGAATTTATGCCCACTTAAGATTTGTAATGTGAGCAAGGTGAAGAACCCCATCAAAATTCAGCATGCTCAACCCATTCAAAGCCTTATACACCTCAATCAAGTCACCTCACAGGTACCTAGTCTCTAGCCACTGCAATTGGCAGAACTTAAGCCTTTCTTGGTAAGAGGGCCCCTTCGCTCCCCTCACCAATCTTGTTGCCCTTCTCGTACACGCTCAAGCAAATCTACATCCTTCCTAAAATGAAGCCTCCAGACCTGTATGCAATACTCAAGGCATGGCCTGACCATTGTCTTATACAAAGGGATAACCACCTCCTTTTCCCTGCTAGCAAAATTCCTGTATATCATTGACAAAATCCCATGACCTGCTCTGGCAGCCTGTCTGCATTGCTCAGAAAACTTCATATCTGACTGCTCAATTACTCCCAAGTCTTTTTCATTTTCTACCACCCTAAGTGTAGTACCACATATTTGGTACGTTCCTCTGGGGTTAGTTCTACCCACTTGGCACATTATAGCCTTAGATGCTAATGCGCCAATAAAATCCAAATCAGTCAACTTCTACCCACATGCAGTACTTTGCATTTGTCAATGTTAAACTTTAGTTGCCACTGCTCAGCCCATCTGCCCAAATTTTCTAGATCTTGTTGCAGTAGCACACTGCTATTACTGTCGTTAACAACCCTGCCAACCTTGTTCATCTGCAAACTTCAACACTAAGCCTGATATACCTTTATCAATATCATTTATAAATAAACAAAACAACAGTGGGCCCACCACCGAACCTTGTTGGACTCCACTAATAACATTAGTCCACGAAGAGCAACATCCATTGTTTGCCACCCTCTGTCTTCTCCCACTCAACCACACATATTCAAGCACCCTTTTATCCACAACCACCCTTTTATCCATTGCAGCAACTTGCCCTTAATGCCATACTGTTCCAATTTAGCATTAGCATTAGTAGAAGCATATGATGCAAGAAAGCAAGTTTATGCAGCATCAGCCAAAAAAAAAAAAAAACTCTCCTACTTCACCCCTCCGTTCGTTCCAAGTACCTGTCCAGCTGAGCCTTAAATTTATTTAGGCTATCAACTTCCACAACAAAGGATGGAAGTCTCTTCCACCAACCAACCACCCGCTGGCTAAAGGCAAACTTCCACACATCTATCCTACATCTGTCTTTCCTCAATTTGGATTTATGCCCTCTCAAATGATTATTCTGAGCAAGAGGAAGAATTCCATCAGCATTGAGCATTGACCAAATATATGATATCAAAAATAATTTTGATATCATATATTTGGATTTCAGGAAAGCTTTTGACATTGTTGTGCATGGAAGACTATTGTATAAATTGGAGCAGAATGGTATTAAGGATAAATTGCTGCAATGGATAAAAGGATGGTTGGTGGGAGAAGACAGAGGGTGGTAATCAATGGGTGCTGCTCTTAATGGACTATTGTTATTAGTGGAGTCCCACAGGGTTCAGTGTCAGGTCCGCTGTTTTGTATATTTATCAATGATATTGATGAAGTTTGCAGATGATACAAAGGTTGGCAACTCAAGTTTAACCTTGACAAATGCAAAGTACTCCATATGGATAGAATTAATCCCAGAGAAACGTACCAACTGTGTGGTACTAAACTTAAGGTGGTAGAAAATCAAAAAGACCTGGGAGTAATTGTGCAGTCAGATATGAAACTTTCTGAGCAATGCAGACAGGCTGCCAGGGCAGGTCATGGGGTTTTGTCAATGATATACAGGAATTTTGCTAGCAGGGAAAAGGAGGTGGTCATCCCTTTGTATAAGGCAATGGTCAGACCATGCCTTGAGTATTGCATACAGGTCTGTAGGCTTCATTTTAGGAAGGATGTAGATTTGCTAGAGCGTGTACAGAGAAGGGCAACAAGATTGGTGAGGGGAATGAAGGGATCCTCTTATCAAGAGAGGCTTAAGTTCTGCAAATTGCAGTGGCTGGAGACTAGGCATCTGCGCGGTGATCTGATTGTGGTGTATAAGGCCTTGAATGGATTGAGCATGCTGAATTCTGATGGGATCCTTCCACTTTTTTTTTTTATGTAAACCCCAAACACGAGAGGTGTTAGAACCTATAGTACTTAGTACCGTGCTTCGGTTGGAGGTTGAGAAGACGAAAGAAGATATTTGTTGACATTGGACTTGAACTTCTGTAGATTGTAATTTTCAGGAAATAATTCCTGAAAATTGGATGGGAGGGATTTGTCACCCTTTTTAGGAACTGGCTGGATATGAGCAAATTTCCAAGCAGAAAGAAAAACACCTTTGGAATAAGAAAGTCAAAAAAGGTGGCAAAGAATAGGAGTAAGTTCAGGAGCACAGGTTTTGAGAACAAGTGGAGAAGTACCATCGGGACCTGGAGCTTTCTTAGCATCAAGGTTCGTCAAAATCATTCTGACATCCTTTTGACGGAAGACCACAGGAGGCATTGAATGGAGCGTGTTGGGAATAGTGGGAGGTGTTTTACCAAGATCGTTAATGCATGAGTTGAAAGAAAAATGGGATGCTAGCAGGTCAGCTTTATCCTTAGCTGAAGTGAAAACAGAACAATCTGGTTTGGACAGAGGTGGGAGCAGAGATGGGCAAAAGTTGCGGCCAATAGCTTTGGCAAGAGACCAGAATGTTTGGCTACCATTAGGGCAAGAAGCAAGTTTTCTACTCTTAGTCTGTTCAAACTCTAGTTTGGACTGGTTAATAACTGCTTTACAATTGTTGCGAGCTTCGGTGTAGACAGAATATGAAACTGAAGAATTAGAAACAAGCCAATTACGATATGCAACATTCTTCTCTTCAACTTGAACAGCCTTAGCACATTTATTGGAAAACCAAGGTTTAGATAAAGGACGAGATTTTAAAGTGGAGTGTGGGATATAGGATTCCATTCCTGCAAGAATAATTTCACTGACACGATCTGAGGAAACGTTGACATCAGAACTTTTGAAACAATAATCCGACCAAAGAAAAGAAGTCTCGCAGGTTATCCCATTTTCATTCTTGTAATGCCAAACAACACGAATAGCCATGAGATAAAGGTTCCATTGGAGAAGAGACAATCACCAAGTTGTGTTCTGAAGTGCCTAAAGGACCTCTCACTTCGACCGTGTACTTAGAAGGGTTGTTTGTGAGAAAAACATCAAGCGTATTAGTTGTATGATTAGGATTGTCCGGTATTCTTGAAGGTAAATGAACAATCTGTGCAAGATTATTAGTAATTGCAAAAGCCTCAGCATCTCGACCAGTGGGTCGGTGTGACTAGAAAACGAAAGCCAGCTGGAGTTGTGAACATTAAAATCACAAGGAAAATTACCTCACTGTTATGAAAGTTGGACTGGAGAAAGTCAAGTTGCAAAGAGAGGAAGTCAAAGAGCTCCAAGTGATTAGTGGAGTTGTGAGAACGGTGGAGACAACAGATGAATTTGACACAATGAGGTAGAGAGATTTTAAGCCAGAGAAGATCAAAGAGAGGACATTCCAAATTGCCAAGTCTCTGACAGGGAATATCAGAACGGACATATGCACAAGTACCACCTTTGAGGCAAAAAGAATCATATAACGAATAATTTGGGCATCTGAGATGAGCACTAGTTGAATCAACCGATAACGGAGATTCTGTCAGAAAAAGTACATGGGGTTTGGCAGACTGCAAGTGGAAATGGACATCGTTGAGATTAGAATTGAGACCACGTATATTTGTGAAATGAATTAGGAAGTGCTTGGGAGGTTTAGATCTTTTCGCAGATAAGCTTGCTCTATTAGTTTGACAATTCATGGTGTATTCAATAGTAAGAAAAAGTGGGTGGGACATGCTGTATGAAGTAATGAAATTTTTGGATATGGCATACACTTGGTAAGAATATATCCAGATCCTTGACATAACGTGGCCTCGACAATACTCGGACTCCCTCCAGTCACTATCTGGCAGAGTAGAGGTTTAGCAAGATTATACAGTAGCCGATCCGGAAGCCTCCTAGAGAGTTACCAATGGGTTCAGTCCAGCGTACTAACTAACTAGCAGCCGGCCTGCGAACACCGTTTTAGAGCTGTACCCTCGAAATGTAAGGAATATTGGATCTCACCACGATGTTCATCATAACCTCAAAAGTCATCAATCATACTGCATGATGGAAGAGATGGGGAAGGGTTGGCCGGAACTTAGCTCTAGAGACTAAACATGGGTTCCACCACTTCAAGCCTCCAATAAACAAATTGGTGGTATTGCACCGGTTGATGAGAGTCATCTACCACCTAGTAGTGCCTGGTAACAGAGGGGTGGCGTTCCTCCATGCGGTGTGAGCGGCACACCTCGACCCCTGCTTACGTTGGTTCACACCTGGATGGTCACCCATCATGTACTTGTACATGGAGGTTATACCCAGGATTACTAACAGTCCCACCATCGTGAAGGTGCAAGCAGAGGATTTGGCTGTCACAGACTGTCCGGACTTCGCTGAAATTGGTTCCACTTGACTTGAGTGTCACCCGAATATCAGTTCCATCAGCGTTTTAGACTCACAGGTAGCAAGTACAGCTTGTCTGGCATATCTGAGAGAAAGTCTGTGATAACCTCAAGGACTTGTTCAGATTACGAACCTAAGGGGGCATAAATTCAGATTCAAATTTAATTAAATTTGAATTCATAAATTCAATTCAATTTAATTCAAAATTAAATTTAAATTCAATTAGATGTGCAGAAATTTGCCTTTAGCCAGCGGGTGGTTAATTGCTAGAACAGACTTCCGTATGTCGTTGTGGAAGTTGATAGGTTAAATAAATTTAAGGAGGAACTGGACAGGCATTTGGAGGGGATGGTGTGATATTTTTTTTTATTTTTTTTTTGGCAGATGCTGCATAAGCTCATACACTTGCTTACTTGCATCACATGCCACTACTACTATTACTACTACCACCAGATCACCTCGCAGGTGCCTAATCTCCAGACACTGTAATTTGCAAAATTTAAGCCTTTCTTCGTAAGAGCACCCCTTTGTTCCATTCACTAATCTTGTTGCCCTTCTCTATACTTGTTCCAAGAGCTCTATATCCTTCTTAAAATGAGGCCTCCAGACCTGTATACAGTACTCAAGGTGTGGCCTGACCATTGCCTTATATAAGGGGATAATCACTTCCTTATCCCTGCTAGAAAAATTCTTGTATATCATTGACAAGCCACTATGAGCTTGACAAGACACTTGATTAGACCGGGGTTCGAGCCCGTGCCCACCAAATACGGAGGATGCGGAAAGGTCAGGGAATGACCACCGCATATCCTCAGAGCAATATGGCCTTAGTTGCTAATGCTCCTAAAAACCAAATAACAAAATCATTAAGCACCCTGTTACAGTTTGATAAACTTCTGGCATTTTCCTTCTTTAATAACTCGTGTGAATTGTAGATGCAAAATACTCATTGTTTGTTTGCTATCTGAGCAGGATAATCAACAGTTGAACCATCGATATCAAGTGGACCAATCTGATTCATTTCCTTAAAATACTGTTTTAACCAGGGATAACTCTTAGCGGAAAATGCTTCTCGAGCGAGCCCTTTATTAACAAATTAGCAGCATATTGCTGGTTGCAATGCACTTGGGCCAAGTGTAAAGTGTAATGTCTGATTTAGTGATCCCACAATACAGACATGAACTTCTTAATTCTCATACCCAAATCCCCTGAACTCTAGGACTGGCCTACTATTATAGCTAATGGTTGCCCACCAATCCGACAATTTCGCTATGTCTGATTTGAAGCAGGTATACATCCAGAAATTCTTTTGGATGTGTTGATGATCGGAGGCACAGTTTTATTTGATATACAGAAAATACTTTTTTTTGTTTCCCTGTTTTGAAAGTTTGTTTGCAGAGGCTGAATCCTGCACCCCCCACACCTCCCTTTGTATCTCTTCCTTTGCATTCACATATAGGATAGGATCTAAGGTTTTGAGAATGAGGGTAGCCTGTGCGGACGTAGCTTTTTGCCGCTCCTGGAACAGAGAAGTTTTTTCTGATTTATTTTCTGTTTTATTAGCTTAAATTGGCATATTAACTTGTTTTCTAGAGTAGCTTTATATTCCTATTTACGATACTTAGTTTAAAGTAACTTAGATAGAGAATTTGTAGGTATTACTTAGTATCGGTAAGGGTATCAAATCCATGTGTTTACCGTTCATAATTTGCCGCCATTGTTACGCGATACAAAATATCTTGAACTAGATAGCATAAACTTAATATAGTATAGTACATAATATTGTGAATTAATCAGTAAAATCTATTAATATTGTTGAACTTCATTGTCAGTTAATTTGTACTTTTAACTATACATATAACGACTTAGGTTACGTAACATAAATAATTAGTAAAAATAAATAATTAATACTTAACTTGATACGGAAGTTATATTAAGGGATTTCGTAGATAACACTCGATACTGAAACATAAATATAGCATTATAACTGTGTTGGTATACAAGTTTAGGGTTTTAATTTTGTACTGAAGTTGAAATTTTATTGAAATTAAATCAAAATCATGACTCAGAGCAGAAAAGCAAAAGGCTGAAGCTAATGGGAATGCTGTGGCTCAGGGGAGAACTGAGGGGGACAGTTGCCCTCTGAATCACAGCTTATTAAAATGCACTACTTGCTTGATGTTTTTGGAGCAGTCAGGTACGGGACATGATACTGCCATGAGGGATGTCTTTGTGTGTGCGCGCGATGCAAGGAGTGTAAGGAAATCAGGCAACAACTCAGCGTTGTTATGGGCCTATATGAGAGCTTGAAGGACAGGGTGGATGCCCTCGAAGGATTAAAAGTGAGGGGCCCATCAAGCTCTCGGCTGCCCACACCAATGCCAGAGCTTGCACTTGGTCATCACGCAACATAGCGGCAGCCCCCAAGGCAGAATGCGCTGGTCCCAAAGGAACTAGTAGTTTTTGGTGACTCTATTGTCAGGGAAACATGCTTTGTAAAAAGGATAGGTGGAACAGGACCAGGGTATGTCTGCCAGGGGCAAAGGTTGATGACGTTGTAGAACGGATATCATCTTTTAAGGGCACAAAAGATGATATAGTTGTACACGTTGGCACTAATGATATTAAGAGTAGGAGACCGGCGGAATTACTTAACAAGTACAGGTCACTATTGAAAAAAAGCTGTGAATTAGGGTTGAATTTGAAAGTGTCTGCAATTCTGCCCAGACATGATAGGAGGGAGTATATGATGAGAGCCCTGTCGATCAATTCGGCCCTGGAAAGATTGTGCAAGGCTCAAGGGGTAGAATTTTTTTTCAGCCTGGTCTGTACTTGTTAACAGGAGAGACTGTTTCTACAGGGATGGGATACACTTAAATAGAACGGGTGCAAGAATGTTTGCTGATGCTATCGAGGCAGTGTTAGGTGGGTTGGAAAACTGCTAGATTGGGGGGATACAAGGACTAATAGATTAACAGTAGCCACTGGCAGAGGTGAAAGTGATTCTTGCACTGCTTCTATTGGAATGAGCCGCAGCCTGGAAAATAAGATGCAGGGTATTTCAGAGACTGCTGGGAATCACTGGGGTTACAAGTAAACACATGGGTTGTGTTAGGGTAGCTAAGAAAAAGAACAGGGGCATGTATACTTGTGTGTACACCAATGCTAGGAGTTTAGTAAATAAATTTGATGAATTTGAGGTATTGCTTAAAACATCAAAGGCAGATATTGTGGGGATTTCAGAGATGTGGTGTCACACAGATATAAGGAATGCAGAACTGGAATTTGGGGAGTACAATGTCTACAGAAAGGATAGGAAGGGAGGAGGGGTTATGCTATTAGTTAAGAAATACATAAAATCCAAGGAAGTGAACCAAGTCGACATCACTGGACAGTGCAGTGTCGAGTCAGTTTGATGTGATATAAGCATTGGTAGATCAAAATTGAGAGTAGGAGTGTGCTATAGGCCTAATGACTCTGATGAGTATAATAAGATATTGTACAGGGAAATAGAGTGGGCCAGTAAATCAGAGAGTCTTATAATGGGGGATTTTAATTTCCTAGATATTGACTGGAATTTGGGGGCTGGTCACTCGCACACTAGCAAGCCTTTTGTGGATTTATTGGATGATTGTTTTCTACATCAGCATGTTCGGGAGTAAACTAGAGGGAGTAATACTCTTGATTTGATTATCAGTAGTGATTCTTCATGCATTAAGAATCTGCAGGTAAATGAACCACTAGGTGGCAGTGATCACAGTGTGCTGAAGTGGGATTTACTCAAAGAGGTAACTACCATTAGGGGTAAAGGGAAGGGTTATTGCTTTCGTAAACGTGACTACGATGGACTGAGACAGTATTTAAATTCTATACATTGGGACCAACTGATGATGTTATCAATAGCAAATTCAAAATGGGAAGCATTCAAAGAACTTATCTTGGAAGCTACTAGGCTTTACATACCAACTAAGAAATATTGTTCAAGGTTTAGGCCTAAATGGATGTCAGATGAACTAATGAGACATATGGCAGAGAAGAAAAATGCATGGGATACATACAAATTAACACGTGACACAGAAGCCTATGATAGATATAAGTTGATCTGTAACCAAGTTTCAAAGGAGGTTAGGCAGGCGAAGGCAGATTACGAGAAATCTTTGGCAAGGGATGCAAAGAAAAACATCAAAGAGTTCTTTACTTATGTAAACTCTAGAAGGAAGGGGATGAATGAGATTGTTCCACTTGATATCGATGGGTCAACTGTTGATGATCCTGCTCAGGTAGCTAACAAACTAAATGAATATTTTGCATCGACATTCACACATGAGGAGTTATTCAGCAAGGGGAATGCCAGAGGTGTATTCAACTCTGGCAGTAAGCTAGAGAATCTTGTAATAACTAAGAGTAAAGTGGAGGAGAAATTGTTGAAGATAAACACAAGAAAGGCACCTGGGGTGGATGGGATCTATCCAGTTATATTAAAGGAGGCAGCAAAGGAAGTCAGCAAACCCTTAGCCATAATTATGAGAGCTTCCTTGGACTCAGGGGAAGAACCTATGGACTGGAGATGTGCAAATGTGACCCCAATTCACAAAGGAGGATCAAAGGGCAACAAAAGTAATTATAGACCTGTTAGTTTAACTTCTATTCCTGGAAAATTAATATAGGCACTGGTTAAAGAAGCACTGCAGGATCATCTAGACAAGACTTCAGTTATAGCTCGGACACAGCATGGTTTTGTTAAGGGGAAGTCTTGCCTGACTAATTTGTTTGGATGCTATGATGCAGTCACAAAAGAACTGGATGCAGGGAATAACTTTGATATTATATACTTGGATCTTAGAAAGGCTTTTGATACTGTTGCACATGGAAGACTGCTGCACAAATTGGAGCAGTGTGGCATTGGAGGCAAATTGCTGCTATGGATAAAGGGGTGGTTGAGGGGGAGAAGACAGAGAGTGGAAATCAATGGACACTGCTCATCGTGGACTAATGTTATTAGTGGAGTCCCTCAGGGTTCAGTATTGGGTCCATTATTGTTTTCTGTATTTATAAATGATATCGATGATGGTATATCAAGCTTAATGTCCAAGTTTGCAGACGATACGAAGGTTGGCAGGGTTGTCAAGGACACTACTGACACTATGCTACTGCAACAGGATCTGGAAAGGTTGAGCAGATGGGCTGAGAGGTGGCAAATGAAGTTTAACATTGACAAATGTAAAGTACTACACATGGAAACAGCAACGCAAGAGCAACGCATCAACTCTGTGGTACTACACTGACAGTGGTAGAGAATGAAAGTGACTTGGGGGTGGTTGTGCAGGCAGATATGAAGTTCTCTGAGCAGTGCAGACTGGCTGCAAGAGTAGCTCATGGTGTATTGTCGATATACAGGAATTTTTCCAGCAGGGATAAGGAGGTGATTATTCCCTTGAAAAAGCAATGGTCAGGCCACACCTAGAGTACTGTATACAGGTCTGGAGGCCACATTTCAAGAAGGATGTGGAGCTGCTGGAACGAGTAAAGAGAAGGGCAACAAGATTAGTGAATGGAACAAAGGGGTGCTCTTACGAAGAAAGGCTTAAGTTTTGCCAATTACAGTGTCTGGAGACTAGGCACCAGCGAGGTGATCTGATAGAGGTGTATAAAGCCTTGAATGGTTTGAGCATGCTCAATGCTGATGGGATTCTTCCTCTTGCTCAGAATAATCACCTGAGAGGGCATAAATTCAAATTGAGGAAAGACAGATGTAGGATAGACGTGATGAAATTTGCCTCTAGCCAGCGAGCGGGTGGTTGGTTGGTGGAACAGACTTCCATCCCTTGTCGTGGAAGTTGATAGCCTAAATAAGTTTAAGGCTCAGCTGGACAGGTATTTCGAACGAACAGAGGGGTGAAGTGGAAGTGGTTATTTTTTATTTATTTTATTTTATTTTTTTTGGCTGATCCTGCATAAGCTTGCTTTCTTGCATCAAATGCCTCTACTAATGCTAATTTCCCAGACCTGAACACTCCTGCACTGTCTGTACCATGCATGTGGGATCCATTGTCTGTTGGACAATGTAGCCTGGTGGGCACGAGCAGCAGCATGTAGCACACGCTTCTTGATTAGACAGAGGTTCGAGCCCGTGACCACCAAATACGGAGGTTGTGGAAAGGTCAGGGAATGACCACCGCATATCCCCGGAGCAGTATGGCTTTAGTTGCTAATGCTCCTAAAAAAAACAAATAACAATAACCATTGCCTGTTGTTGTCATCACAAGCATATGCCCCTCTGTTGGCACAATACAAAATGAAATGCAATTTGTTCAACTACTACATCTTTCAGTCACTCACTGCATTGTTCAGGACATCTAGTGAAATGCAGTTGTCTGTGATATTTACTCAGGAACATGTTGTCAGCCATCTGATGGAGGATACATTCAATAGACACGTTGAAAAGTGATCTGACTGTCCCATGTTCTACCCTGTGGTCAGTTGCATCACCGCAACTGTCCTATTCATTCGTTCAAGCTATTCTAGTTGTCTGTCACTCCATTCATCCACCACAAGTGTCACACCAGAATTTATTCAGAATAATATTTCCCCTTGTCCGTCCCCCCCCTCCTGCTACACTTGCTAATAATAGATTTAGAAACATCCCACTAGACACTGTCTTGGAAATAAACACTCCTCTCCACTTTGAAGCAACAATTATGTTTCATTGGAAGTGTTGTATCAGAGTCTCTTCCCATGCTTATCATGTATAACATCATGTATACACATACGTGCATTGACTGTTGGCTGCATTCACCCAACTGAGCTTTTATTCTTGTGATATAGTCTATTTAATCAATTAGGATGTGTGGGGTCCTGTTTCAGTGTCCTTTAAGTGTAAACTAATTATGCTCCTAGATATATAGCATCCTCTTTCCAGGTGTGTACAGCCCCTACACACACCACAGAGAAAGGTTGGCCAGCCCAGTGAGGTTGTTTTTCCCAGTTCCCGTGCCCACTCTCAACACTCCTGCTACCATCAGAGACAGGGACATGTTGTTTATAGGACGGCATGGTTGTGTGTGTGCTTGATTATATCAAGGGAGAGGATAAAAACAAATTTCTGAGAGAAAAAACAAGTTCCCGCCACCACAAAAAATAGCTGATAAAAAATCTCCTTTCAATATAAAATTTGAATACAGATGTCAGCAACTAACGACACTGGCCGTATGTAGTACTAGACCATCCCTAATTAAATGAGACGATTTCATTTACCCATTCTAACTAAGCATAATCATGGACATTTCCCCACATAAACCTAGTTGTGCCTGTGGTCCAACTTAATTTAAAAGTGAAGCTGGTTAAATGCATTTTAAAAACCCTCACTGACTCACTTATTCACCCTTTATACAAATTTTTGTAAAGTAACGGAGATAATTTGGATACACAAAACTTCACTAATTTTCGAAATCACTACTGCCACAAAAGACTATAAGCCAGACTAAAACCTGGCACAACCTTCTCCTCTCCAAAAAAAGTTTGACTAATGAAGATGGACAGCAGCCATTATGTTAACAATAAAGGCCGTCACCAGAGGTATTTATTGCTCTAGTTAAAAAGTGAAACTACTTTTGTAGTTGTTTCTATGGGCTATTCATAAGTTCTATAGGATTATTGGAATTGTATTTTGCAACCAAATATTTTCTTTTATATCAAAGGTATTTTAGTATTATCTATGGCTGTAAGCATTTTTATAACATGCCTTTTATTCTTGGTACAAAATGTGTTCTATAAATTCTCCTTTTGGTATAAAAGTATAGCGGAAGAGAAATTAGCATTAGCATTAGTAGAGGCATATGATGCAAGAAAGCAAGCTTATTCAGCATCAGCCAAAAAAAAAAAAACCACTACTCCCATTTCACCCCTCAATTCGTTCGAAATACCTGTCCAGCTGAGCCTTAAATTTGTTTAGGCTATCAACTTCAGCAACAAGCGATGGAAGTCTATTCCACAAACCAACTGCCTGCTGGCTAAAGGCGAATTTCCGCACATCTATCCGACATCCGTCCTTCCTCAATTTGAATTTATGCCCTCTCAGGTGATTATTCTGAGCAAGAGGAAGAATCCCATCGGCATTGAGCATGCTCAAGCCATTCAAAGCCTTGTACACCTCTATCAGATCACCTCGGCGATGCCTAGTCTCCAGGCTCTGTAATTTGCAAAACTTAAGCCTTTCTTCGTAAGAGCAACCCTTTGTTCCATTCACTAATCTTGTTGCCCTTCTCTGTACTCGTTCCAGCAGCTCTACATCCTTCTTGAAATGAGGCCTCCAGACCTGTATACAGTACTCAAGGTGTGGCCTGGCCAATGCCATATACAAGGGAATAATCACATCCCTGTCCCTGCTAGAAAAATTCCTGTATATCATTGACAAGACACCATGAGCTACTCTTGCAGCTCGTCTGCACTGCTCAGAGAACTTCATATCTGCCTGCACAATTACCCCCAGGTCCTTTTCATTCTCTACCACTGTCAGCGTAGTACCACAGAGTTGATACGTTGATCTGGGGTTACTGTTTCCCATATGTAGTACTTTACATTTGTCAATGTTAAACTTCATTTGCCACCTCTCAGCCCATCTGCTCAACCTTTCCAGATCCTGTTGCAGCAGCATAGTATCAGTAGTGTCCTTAACAACCCTGCCAACCTTTGTATCGTCTGCAAACTTGGACATTAAGCCTGATACACCATCATCAATATCATTTATAAATACAGAAAACAACAATGGACCCAACACTGAACCCTGAGGAACTCCACTAATAACATTAGTCCATGTTGAGCAGTGTCCATTGATTACCACTCTCTGTCTTCTGCCACTCAACCATCCCTTTATCCATAGCAGCAATTTGCCTCGAATGCCACACTTCTCCAATTTGTGCAGCAGTCTTCCATGCGCAACAGTATCAAAAGCCTTTCTAAGATCCAAATATATAATATCAAAGTTATTCCCTGCATCCAGTTCTTTTGTGACTACATCATAGTATCCAATCAAATTGGTCAGACAAGACCTGCCCTTAACAAACCCATGCTGTGTCTGAGCTATAACTGAATTCTTGTCCAGATGATCCTGCAGTGCTTCTTTAACCAGTACCTCCATTAATTTTCCTGGAACCGAAGTTAAACTAACAGGTCTATAATTACTTGTGTCAGCCTTTGATCCTCCTTTGTGAATTGGGGTTACATTTGCACATCTCCAGTCCATGGGTACCTCCCCTGAGTCCAAAGAAGCTCTCATAATTATGGCTAGGGGTTTGCTTACTTCCTTTGCTGCCTCCTTTAATATAACTGGATAGATCCCATCCACCCCGGGTGCCTTTTTTATGTTTATCCTCCACTTTCCTCTTAGTTATTAGAAAATCATCTAGCTCACTGCCAATGTTTACTTCACCTACGACATTCCCCTTCCTGAATAACTCTTCATGTGTGAATGTAGATGCAAAATACTCGTTTAGATTGTTAGCCACCTGAGCTGGATCCTCAACTGTTGAACCATCAACATCCAGTGGACCAATCTGATTCATCCCTTTCCTTCTTGAGTTTAAATAGGTAAAGAACTCTTTTCTGTTTTTCTTTGCATCCTTTGCCAAGGATTTCTCATAATCTGCCTTTGCCTGCCTAATCTCCTTTGTGACTTGGTTACAGACCAACTTATATCTATCATAGGCTTCCACATCACCCATTAATTTGTATGTATCCCATGCATTTTTCTTCTCTGCCATATGTCTCATTAGTTCATCTGACAACCATTTAGGCCTGAACCTTGAACAATATTTCTTGGTTGGTATGTAAAGCCTGGTAGCTTCCAAGATTAGTTCCTTGAATGCTTCCCATTTTGAATTTGCTGTTGGTAACATCGTCAGTTGGTCCCACTGCATAGAATTTAAATACTGTCTCAGACCATCATAGTCGCCTTTACGAAAACAAAAACCCTTCCCTTTACCTCTGATGGTAGTTACCTCCTTGAGTAAATCCAACTTCAGCACACTGTGATCACTGCCACCCAGTGGTTCATTTATCTGCAGATTCCTAATGCATGAAGAATCACTACTGATAATCAGATCAAGAGTATTACTCCCTCTAGTTGCCTCCCGAACATGCTGGTGTAGAAAACAATCATCCAATAAATCCACAAAAGCCTTGCCAGTGTGTGAGTGACCAACCCACAAATTCCAGTCAATATCTGGGAAATTAAAATCCCCCATTATAAGACTCTCTGATTTACTGGCCCATTCTATTTCCCTGTACAGTATCTTATTATACTCATCAGAGTCATTAGGCCTATAGCACACTCCTACTCTCAATTTTGATTTACCTATGCTTATGTCACACCAAACTGACTCAAGACTGCACTGTCCAGCGATGTCAACTGGCTTCACTTCCTTGGATTTTATGTGCTTCTTAACTAATAGCATAACCCCTCCTCCCCTCCTATCCTGTCTATCCTTTCTGTAGACGTTGTACTCCCCAAATTCCAGTTCTGCATTCCTTATATCTGTGTGACACCACGTCTCTGATATCCCAACAATATCTGCCTTTGATGTTTTGAGTAATACCTCAAATTCATCAAATTTATTTACTAAACTCCTAGCATTAGTGTACACGCAAGTATACATGCACCTGTTTCCATTCTTAGCTACCCTAACACAACCCATGTGTTTACTTGTACCGCAATGACTTCCAGCAGTCTCTGAAATATCCTGCATCTTGTTTTTCAGGCTTCTGCTCATTCCAATAGAAGCAGTGCAAGAATCTCTTTCACCTCTGCCAGTGGCTACTGTTAATCCATTAGTCTTTGTCTCCCCCCAAGCTAGCAGTTTTCCGACCCACCTAACACTGCCTCGATAGCATCAGCAAATATTCTTGCACCCTTTCTATTTAAGTGTATCCCAAATTCTCCTGCTTATGCTCTGAAACTTCTTAATTCTCTCAGCACAAAATACATAAAGAAAAATTCCCCTAAAGGAGCTGAAAGGACAAAAGGAAAACCCTGTTTCCTGCTCAACAAGTGAGCACGCTCTGACTCAGCTACTGTAATCTATAACTGGTTTTAAGAAAATTAAGCAGTCTAAATATGATAGATAAATACAGTACTTAAGTATTTCACGTAGCATTAATCAAAGTCATAAGAAGATATTCTTAAGAGAAGTACCTTGTATATGATTAATTCTTCCATTTTCAAATTAATATCAGCATTATAATTCAAATAAAAGTATGGTGCAAGTGAGGAAAGTCAACCCAAGCATAGCTTAATGGAGAACATAGATCTTAGTAACCTAACTGATAATTTATCATTAATAAAAAATTCCTTGTGTGCTGACATATCTAGCATTACATCGGTTTCACAGCTTGTTATAAATTGCCATGTGATTTCCACAAAATGAATGAAAGACTTGTCAGATGTGAGGAATTCACACATATATATAGATATATATATTAGTGTGCAAAAAATTGAGATGCCCAATTGAATCTCAGATATGTGATCATAATATTAAAAAATTCCTATAAATCAGAATTGATTACATTTGCATGTAAGTCAAGAAGCAGACTTGTGTTTAATATTAAGATCTGTGAAAATACTGCAAAAAATAGTAATATTTAATTAAAAATAAACCTTATTAATCTGTATGGCAATTCCCAGCTTTAATCATAGATAGATATACATCACCATGACATGCTGAACATGAGCATTTGATTATACAGGAGTCCAAATTCATATTTCAAAACATAAGTATTCCTTAAAATTCTTTTAGGATATCTCTATCCATATGCCAGCAGTTCTCAGTAGGATTGGTTTTGACTGTTACTACATCAATATAAATGTAAAAAATTTTTTTCTGTTGTAAATAATCTGACTTCTAAACACAAAGTAATGGACAATTCCAGTACTTTTTGCAAATTATCTAGTGAGACTTGTGTATACATGAACTGGCAACTGTGTTCCAAAAATCTTCAAACAGCCAACAAGATAAAGCATTACAGTAAACCCTCGATATAACGGATTTCGGATTTAACGGACCGGACAAATAATAATACAGTAATGTACATATTAATCTCGACCATATTATTATTTTTAGGTTATACAAAACTTCAGTGTTATTAAAAATTAATAATAATTGCCTATTTCCATTATTGTTTTGATAATTACCTACTTTTATTTTTATAATCAAATTCAGGAAATTGTTTTTTATTCTTTCCGAAAATGTGTTCAAATAGCTGTTTTCCCAGATTACAGATAAGAGCAGGTGGTGACTTGCTAGCTGAACGTGACTCGGGACACAAAACTGCAGGTCTACCGACTCGCTTTGTTTCGGTCTCAGTCAGCCTCAAGCTATTGTGTGGTCAGGTTGTTGTATACAGAGTGTTTCTGTGATTTCTGAATTGTATCAGTTTTTACAGTACAATGACATGCGTTTTTGATTATCCGAAAAAGGTCTGACATCAATTATTCTGGATAACTGACGCTCTACTGTACATATCAGTTTTTATAGTACAATAATGTGTGGTTTTTCTTTCTTTTGTTTTCTTATGTGCCACTCCACCACTGTCCCCAGATAAAGTTTTTAATTGAACTAATTAAAAATATATAACTATTTTTCTTCATTCTTCTGAGGATATTGTGGTTTTGTAATTTTGGCATATCAGGGATATAGTAGCAATATTTTATTAGTCATTCCCAAGTTACGTAAAACTCTACTTATGTAAGAAGTCCTGGAACGTATCTCTTACGTATGTCGGGGACTTACTGTATTTGGAATAGATACTAGAGTACAATTCTGGTTCATAATATGAATCAGTAATGTATTATATATATGTTAACTACTTTCTGCATGTATTGTACTGATGAGCATTCCATTTTGTAAAATTTTATCCACTGTACAGATTTATGGATGTGAAAAATGTTTTGAATATAGAACACATGGTAGTCTTCAACTTATTCAGATGGATTTTTTTCTGTTATCCTTGTGACTTGGTTTCGAGTTATCTGGAAAATTCACTTCTTTTCTTTTCATGGGTATAATTTCTAATTACATATACTAAATTGGAGCTAGTGTTATTAAATCCATTATACAAAATTTCCTTTAACAACATTTCTCATAGCTAATGTGAAATTTTCTTTCAGTGACAAGTTTAATAGGTTATTAAAACATTACTTTCTTTAATCTATGTATTTATATTGTGTTGTGTTTTTTATTATTATTAAGGATCATCCATTTCTGAAATAGTCGAGTCTTAAAATTGAATTTCAGCTGACTTTAGCATAGACGGAAGAAAGTATTATATTTCATTCAACAGTAGAGTGGAAAGTTAAATATGTTATCCACAAGAATTTCAGTATTTTTTAATATAAATTTAGCATTGACTAATTCCTCTCCTATTTTCACAATATCTACTACTTACTATATAATGAACAATAGTGTGTTTAAGAATATTTCAGATATTCACTAACAAATGGAATTACTAATTTCAAAATTCTGATTCAAAATATTATATTTTCTGATTTAGTTCACATTATGCTATTCTTTATACAGAAAAATTGTTAGACTGATTCAGTAAATTCATTAATTATTTTGTGTTGTAATGAAATTGTTTATTTCTCTTCTGATAGCCACAATCACTCCAATGAAGAATGATCATCAAATAGCAAACAGTTTACCCCTCTTGTTAATCATAGCTGTTAAAAAAAAATATCTTTTGAACAATTATAATGGGCAAGCAGAGCCAACTAAATATTTGCAAGGCTATGTACAAAAGTAAGTTTGTAAAGCCTCTTATCTCTGTCAATTTTGTGAATTAAAGACATCAATTAAAATATTTGAACTTTTTAATTAACATAAATATTTTGTTATAGACATGGTGTACATAATAAATAAATTCAGTTTATTGGTAGCAGCAAATTATGTAAGGATATAAGCTTGTACAAGCTTGCTTCCTTGATTTTCTTGACAGCATCAGCCAAAAAAAAACATGAATACTTACATCTTTTGTTCACATATTCTGATAACTGTTGGTACTACTACTAATAATAATAATTTGCGTAATCTTTAGTAAATTTGAGGAATCTATATAATGTAATATGTATTGAATTAAATTAAAGGGAGCCATGATTTTTTTGGCATCACAGTTACCAATGGGCTGTGCAATTTTCATGGTAGGAGGATGGGCAGAAAGCCAACATCTCCTTACTTGTGGGCACACACCAACCACTACTGGTTAGAAAGTCAAATTCTGGAGCTGGTATGCTTAATAGTTTGGAGGGGCCATGTTCTGATTAAAAAAACCACTTTGGATTTAGCATTAGTAGAGGCATATGATGCAAGAAAGCAAGCTTATGCAGCATCAGCCAAAAAAAACCCCACTTCCACTTCACCCTTCCGTTTGTTCGAAATACCTGTCCATCTGAGCCTTAAATTTATTTAGGCTATCAACTTCCACAACAAGGGATGGAAGTCTATTCCATCAACCAACTACCCACTGGTTAAAGGCAAACTTCCACACATCTATCCTACATCTGTCTTTCCTCAATCTGAATTTATGCCCTCTCATGTGATTATTCTGAGCAAGAGGAAGAATTCCATTGGCATTGAGCATGCTCAAACCATTCAAGGCTTTATACACCTCTATAAGATCACCTCACTGGTGCCTAGTCTCCAGACACTGTAATTTGCAAAACTTAAGCCTTTCTTCGTAAGAGTGCCCCTTTGTTCCATTCACTAATCTTGTTGCCCTTCTCTGTACTCGTTCCAGCAGCTCTAAAATGAGGCCTCCAGACCTGTATACAATACTCAAGGTGTGGCCTGACCATTGCCTTATACAAGGGAATAATCACCTCCTTATCCCTGCTAGAAAAATTCCTGTATATCATTGACAAGACACCATGAGCTACTCTTGCAGTCAATCTGCACTGCTCAGAGAACTTCATATCTGCCTGCACAATTACCCCCAGGTCCTTTTCATTCCCTACCACTGTCAGTGTAGTACCACAGAGTTGATACGTTGCTCTGGGGTTGCTGTTTCCCATATGTAGTACCTTACATTAGTCAATGTTAAACTTCATTTGCCACCTCTCAGCCCATCTGCTCAACCTTTCCAGATCCTGTTGCAGCAGCAACATAGCGTCAGTAGTGTCCTTAACAACCCTGCCAACCTTCGTATCGTCTGCAAACTTGGACATTAAGCTTCATATACTATCATCAATATCATTTATAAATACAGAAAACAATAATGGACCCAACGCTGAACCCTGAGGGACTCCATTAATAACATTAGTCCATGATGAGCAGTGTCCATTGATTACCACTCTGTCTTCTCCCCCTCAACCACCAATTTATCCATAGCAGCAATTTGCCTCCAATGCCACACTGCTCCAATTTGTGCAGCAGTTTTTCATGTGCAACAGTATCAAAAGCCTTTCTAAGATCCAAATATATAATATCAAAGTTATTCCCTGCATCCAGTTCTTTTGTGACTGCATCATAGTATCCAATCAAATTAGTCAGGCAAGACTTTTCCTTAACAAAACCATGCTGTGTCCGAGCTATAACTGAAGTCTTGTCTAGATGATCCTGCAGTGCTTCTTTAACCAGTGCCTACATTAATTTTCCTGGAACAGAAGTTAAACTCACAGGTCTATAATTACTTGTGTCAGCCTTTGATCCTCCTTTGTGAATTGGGGTCACATTTGCACATCTCCAATCTATGGATACCTCCCCTGAGTCCAAAGAAGCTCTCATAATTATGGCTAAGGGTTTGCTTACTTCCTTTGGTGCCTCCTTTAATATATGTATGCATACACATTATATAAAATTATATGTACCAAATAAAATAATGATAACATACACACTATAGTCAAAAAAACTCAAAAACATATGGAAATATTTGTAATATTTATGTGCAACATTTAATAACTAATAATGCACGTAAGGTTTTCCTTTGCAATAATAAGTCAATTATATGTAATTTATGCATTACCCCACTGGTCTGTGTGTGGGAAGGTTAAAAAAAAAATCCTTGTAAATTGAATTTTGGTTTATGGCCAAGGTTATATTATCATTGATCACTAATAAAATATTAGTAAAGTATGATCTCCAAAATTTGCAAAGATGTTAAAATTATATTTGGATTTATTCAGTGGTATTACTTTTTTTTTTTTTTTAAATTTAAATAAGTTTCCAGAAAGTAGGAAAAACTTACTTTCTAATGAAACTGACAACCTCAATTTGACAAAATGTGTCAAAGTTACATGGAATTTGCATTCACTTTATAACAGACTTTTATATCTATATGGTGCAGTTTCATTAATTTTTTTGGAAGGCACAGTTTGAGCCAATCCCCAAATTTTTCAGAGCTTTTGAAAACAATAAGAATGGTTCTAGTCTACTGCAAACCTGAGTACCTTGAAATAAAACTTTTTTTTTTTTTTTTTTAAGCAATAATATAATCTCTCCCTGCTCTTAACAATAAAAAAAAATCACGGAGATAGCTTTGAAAGAAGCATTATTTCTCAACTCCTGCAATTATTCACAAGCCCATAATATAACAAGTGTGACAAGCCATGTGTGAAAAGTGTTTAGGCTATTTGCCTGGCAGTGGTAGTCATCTGTGTTGTTTACCTTTTTATATGGTGATATCTGATCATAGTTTACTTGCTTGAATCTTCTCCTTTCACGCTCCCGTGGAGAGCACAAGACTTTATGTTAACGAGGCATTCACTATCGAAAGAATGCCAAATTAATTTTATTAGAAAATTAAATGGGATGATTTTATAAAACAGGGGGAAAAAAACTATTTAGCTAAGAACTTAACATTTTATATTTTCAGTGAGAACAGTATTCTTAAAATTTTTTTGTTAAAATTAATTGTCAGAGATAGAACCATAATATTAGATTTTCTCAAAGATTATATTGTTCTTTACTAACAGGAAGAAATTCAATGACATTTATTTCCACATTGTTTGCTTTTAAAATTCCGGTGTTAAAAAAAAAACCACCCTACTTCGCATTAGCAGAAGCATATAATGGAAGAAAGCAAGCTTATATAGCATCAACCAAAAAAAAAAAACTTTCCCATTTCACCCATCCATTCACTCCAAATTCTTGTCTAGTTCTGCCCTGCCTTGAACTTAAGTTTTCAACCACCCACAGGCTAAAGGAAAATTTCTGCACGTCTATTCTACAATTGTCTTTCCTCGATTTGAATTTTTATCCCATCAGGCGATAATCTGAGCAAGAAACCCATCAGCTTTGAGCTTGCTCAAACCGGTCTTATACACCTTAGTCAGATCACCTTACAGGTGCCTAATCTCCAGAACTTAAACCTCTTTTGGTAACAGCACCCCTTTGTTCCCCTCACCAATCTTGTTGCCTTTCTCTGTACTCGTTCTAGCAACCCTACATCCTTCCTAAAATGAGGCCGCGAGACCTGTACACAAGATCTGGCCTGACCACTGCCTTATACAAGGGGACAATCACCTCCTTATCCCTACTAATAAAATTTCTGTATATCATTGACAAGACACCAATTAGTTATTCTTGCAACCTGTCTGCACTGCTCAGAAAACTTCATGTCTGACTGCACAATTTCCGCAAGGTCCTTTTCATTCTCCACTACCCTCAGTATAGTACCACAAAGTTGGTATGTTACTCTGGAGTTACTGCTACTCACGTGCAGTACTTTACATTTGCCAATATTAAACTTCAGTTGCCACCTCTCAGCCCAACTTTTCTAGATCCTGTTGCAATAGTATACTATCACTACTGCCATTAACAACCCAGCCAACCTTTGTATCATCTTCAAACTTAGACATTAACCCTGATATACCTTCATCGATATCATTGATAAATAAAGAAAATGATACTTGGCCCAACACTGAACCCTGGAGGACTCCACTAATAACATTAGTCCACGAAGAGTATTGTTGTTTGGTTTTTAGGAGCATTAGCAACTAAGGCTATATTGCTCCGGGGATATGCAGTGGTCATTCCCTGACCTTTCTGCATCCTCCGCATTTGGTGGTCACGGGCTTGAACTCTGGTCTAATCAAGAAGTGTGTGCTACACACTGCTGCTCCTTCCCACCTAGCTACGGAGGTGCCCACGAAGAGTAGTGTCCATTGATTACCCCTCTGTCTTCTCCCACTCAATTATCTTTTTAGCCATTGCAGCAACTTGCCCTTAATGCCATACTGCTCCGATTCGTTCAATAGTCTTCCATGTGCAACAGTATCAAAAGCTCTCCTAAAATCCAAGCATATGATATCAAAATTATTTTTTGCATCCAGTTCCTTTGTAACAACATCACAGTATCCAATCAAATTTGTCAGACAAGACTTTCCCTTAAGAAATGCATGGTGTCTGAACTATAACTGCAGCCTTATCTATATGATCCTGCAGTGATTCTTTAACCAGTGACTCCATTATTTTCCCTGGAACAGGTCTGTAATTACTAGTATCCCCCTTTGTTAATTGGGGACATTTTTATGTCTCCAGTCCATGGGGATATACCCTGAGTCCAAGGAAGCTTTCATAATTATGTTTAAGGGTTTGCATACTTCCTTTGCTGCCTCCTGGATAGATCTAATATAACTGGATAGATCCATCCAGTTATATTAGATCTTTTATGTTTAACTTCAACAATTTCTCCTCCACTTTGCTCTTAGTTATTACAAAATCACTTAGCTCCCTGTTAGTTTTTGATAAATTTCTGGCACTTCTCTCATTGAATAACTGCTGTGTGAATGTAGATGCAAAATACTCATTCAGTTTATCAGTACCTGAGCATGATCAATAGTCAGTCCATCTATGTTAAGTGGTCCAATCTGATTCATACCTTTCCTTCTAGAGTTTACATAAGTAATGAACTCTTTGCTGTTTTTCTTTGCATCCTTTGCCAAGAATTTCTCGTAATCTGCCTTCGCCTGCCTAACCTCCTTTGTGACTTGATTACAGACTAGTTTATATCTGCCATAGGCTTCTGTGTCACCTGATACTTTATATGCGTCCCATATATTTTTCTTCTCTGCCCTGAGCCTCATTAGTTCATCTGACATCCATTTAGGCCTAAACCTTGAACAGTATTTCTTAGTTGGAATTAAGTCCCCGAAGGCTTCCCATTTTAGAATTCAATGTTGGTAACATCAGTTAATCCCACTGTACCGCATTTAAAAACTGTCTGTGACCATCTTTAAGTAATTCCCACATCAGTACATTGTAATCACACTTTTTTTTTGTTGGCGCACCGGCTTCCTTTATCTGCAAATTCTTAATGCATGAATAATCACTACTGATAATCAGATCAAGAGTACTATGGCCTTTGTTCCCTTGCCACCCTACATCTTCTACTCTGGTGGAGCATGCCCATGCTTCACTGAAAACTGGGGCTACCTATCCTATTGGTCCCATATTTCTGTCTCTCATCCCCCCAGTCTTCTGTCTTCCCCACCTCTATCTTTACGCTAACGAAAGCCCCACACAACAAAAATTAACGTGCCAAAAATCCTTCGAGCCCATAATTCGGCATAACCTTAGTGATCATACCCCCACACCATCACATATGTAATTGTACATGTGTATATATCATCACTAACCTAACAGATTTTTATTTATTATTAATTTATTTTTTTAATATATATATTTTTTAGGTCCCAGCCGCCAAAATCTCAGGAAAGTAAGCGGCAGGACCTGCCAGAGTAAAACTGAGTCTACTGGGTTCCTGGTCTGCCTCTATGGGGCGTAAGTGGGGCAACATTGGGCCTCAGCAGGGGTCTAGCGGCTAAATGACCAGATGAACAATGGTACATGACACATGAACAAGTCCCTCACACTTTTAAATCTCTGGCATTTCCCAACAAACTGGTTTGCCCACAATGAAAGCAACACGGAGATGGGGGGAACCCCTGGTGCCTTATGACAATAACACACTTTATACCTTCCTCTGGTTGCCTCTTGAACATGTTGCTGTAGAAAACATTCATCCAATAAATCCACAAAAGTCTTGCTAGTGTGCTAGCAAGACTTTTGTTGTAGCAAGACCAACCCACAAGTTCCAGTCAATATCTGGAAAGTTAAAATCCCCCATTATAAGACATTCTGATTTACTGGCCCACTCTAGTTGTCTGCACAGTTGCTCATTAGGCCTATAACACACCTCTCATTTTTCCTTTTGCAGTGCTTATGTCACACCAAACAAACTCAACATTGCATTGTTCACCATCAATTGGATGCACTTCCTTTGATTTTGTGTGTTTCTTAACAGCATAACCCCTCCTCCCTTCCTGTCTATCCTTTCTGTACATATTGTACTCCCCAAATTCCAATTCTGCACTGCTTATGTCAGTGTGACACCACATCTCTTATATCCCACCAATATCTGCCTTTGATGTCTTGACTAGCACTTCAAGCTCATCAAATTTATTAACTATACTCTTAGTTATCCTAACACAGCCCATCTATTTATTTGTTCCACTATGACTCCCAACAGTCCTAGAAATCTGTATGTAGTAATCAACTTAATTTGGAAAATGGGCCTGTTGTATTGGATTTCATGGTTTGAGATAATAATAATATATCTAGTAGAGACAAACTAGATTTTTAATAACTAAGATTAATTCGTAACTTTCAGGGGAAACAAATCCCTTCTTCAGTAAGTGAATAAACGCATACAGAATACAGATGTTAGAGATAGAATAAAAAATACTGAGTTGTGCATGCTCAGATGTGCACGTGGTCGTTAGATTGTGCAAACATTATTCACTAGATTGGTATTCATTGTTCATGCACAGATGTGCATGGGATAGTTGCCAGTGTTCGTCGAGTTTCAAAACCGTTAATTCAAAGATGGGGTGTAGCTTTATACCCTTGCAGCAATTTAAGGCTTTTGGACAGCTCGATATATTTAACAATTCTAGCCAAACCTAAGGCGGTGATTGTAGTGCCAGGATTGGTCGATCAACTCACAATCACATCTGGGATTAAGGTCATGATGGGTTGACCACAAATGTTCCACGATTATGAAGTGATTAGTGTCACCTAGGCAGATTGATCTGTCATGCTGTGCAAGGTGATCCAAAGGCATCTTGAGCTCTCCGCTATATAGCAACTGCCTCAATCATGGCAAATTGCACAGTATACTATTCCACTAAGAGAGGGGCAATGGGAGTTTTATGTTCGAGACCATAGATCAGCCCACATCCCTTGCAATCTAAACAGCACTGCACATGCTCTATTCTCTAGAGCCTGAAGTCATTCCAGCTCAGAGGAAGCTAGGCACACCGAGATTTCCAGAGTAAAAGCTGACCTAGTAAATTGTAGGTACCCAACCCATGTATTAGACAAATGCTTGCCACAAGCACAAGACCTTGCAACTCATCTGAGGCCATCGTTCCTATGTGACAGTATGCCTACTGCCTACATTCCTTATTATCCGGTCACGTCAGACCAGATTTCTAAGATCCTAAGCAAGTACCACATGAAATACAACTCCCTGGTAGGAGCTTACGTGCTCTGGTCTCGAATGTAAAAACTTCTATTACCCTCTCTTACGTAGTGGAATAGTATACCGCATAACTTTGCATGATTGTGGCACTTGCTATATAGGGGAGAGCTCAAGACACCTTCAGGATAACCTCACTGAGCATGACAGATCAATTCGCCTAGGTGACACTGATCACTCTGCAATCGCGGAACATTTCTGGTCAACCCATCATGACCTTAACCCCAGATGCAATTGTGAGGTGATTGACCAATCCTGGCACTACCTTTGGCTAAAATTGTTAAATATATCAATAGCCTTAAATTGCTGCAAGGGTACTAGGCTACACCCAATCTTTGAAACTCAACAAATGCTGGCAGCTATCCCATACACTTCTGCACCAACAGTGAACACCAATCTAGTGAATAATGTTTGCACAATTTTGCAACCATGTGCACATTGAGCACGCACAATGCATTTAGTATCTCTAATGTCTGTATGCATTTATTCACTTGCTGAAGAAGGGATTAGTTTACCCTGAAAGCTACAAATTAATCTTAGTTATTAAAAATCTAGTTATTGTCTCTACTAGATGTGCTGTATTATTATTATCTCAACTTAGTTTGCTCAAATGCTATGTAAAAACTGATTCTGTGCCTCAGCTGCAGTGTTTTATTTTTATTAATGGCTGTCATAGTACAAGGCCTTTGCCCTAAATTCACTTGAGCTTTTAACTAATATTATTTTGCACAGAATTGTTATGTTAGGGCTTTCACAGGGATCTGTTTGAATTATGAGTCCATATAATGTATAGGTGAGTTTATAATTAACAAGATATTCAGTAAAATTTTAATACTCCACCACTCATCCTCACCCAATAACGAAACACTGCTACCTGCGTGCCATATATTACATGCTGTTTTTGTTTTATCACCTATTTACTTCCTAACAAACTCATGGCTGAGTATTGGTAACTTATGAGAATATATGAAATAAGTTAAAATTGAATCAAAAGAGAGGAGAAAAACTAGAACAGTAAAAAAACAAATACTTATTACACTCTCCTGAAGTGTTGAAGATTTATATCTTGCTTGTGTGTGTACGCGCATGCATGCTCAAGCTAATATGATGTATTTTGGAAGGGGATTACAATAATATAAGAATTAAATTCAAAGTGGCTTAATGGGAGATAGAAAGATTGATGTTATTGCTTAATTAAATATACCATTATTATTATTAACAAGAAATGTGTTTGTTTTTCAACTGCCTCATCTACATGCTCTGCCAACCCAATAGTCAGATGGTCAAGGAGGGGGAGAAATCATAATGTGACACAATTTCAAGTTTAATTTTATAAATTCAGTGGATATTTGCCTGTGGTTTTGGGGGTCAATGCCTTCACACTATAGTGTGATTGCTGAGAAGGGCAGACCCTGCAATAGAGATAAAATAATCCTTACGCATCCCAACAAATTTAATAGATGAATAATTGTGATCGAAATGTTGAGGAGAATGGTGGGGAGGGACATACCCAGGTAACTAAGACTTTCAAAGAGACCCACTCTTGGAAAACATGTTCAAAGCACTTCTACTTTATTAACAAAAACTTAGCAAAGTTTTTGTTAATAACTTTTGTTATTAACAAATATACATGCTAAAGCTGGGTATTTACAAATACAATTTTGTTAACAAAATTGTGTATTTGTAAATACCCAGCTTTAGCTAATATTGCATTACTCTGTTTAGATGTAATTGTTTCATTTGGCAGTATAAAATATAATTTTTTTTTTTTTTTTGGGAACCAAACTCCTTTTTTCCCTGCAAGTTTGAAACTTCTCACTAGGAATTTCCACAACTTTGTATCTTCTACAATGTAACTTATTTATTGAAATTTAATTGTGCAGCTGTTTTATTCTAGCAAATCTCCACAGAAGATAATGTGGGAAATAAAAGATGTTCTTCATCACATAGTGACTTGCTATGGATTGACTGTACTGTGTGCAATTTATTAATTTTACATAATTACCTTTAGAATAAAAGAACTGTATATCAATTTCTGTCAAATTTTTTTTACCCAAAAATGAGTTTTTTTCCTTTTTATTCCTTTATGGATTCTGAAGAGGAAAACATTAGCAAGACACTATTGTTGTACAGCAGTTTCACCATAATCTTACAAGTTTATTCACTTTAATTTGTGTATTGCTTAGCCTCCAGTGAAGAGATATCTTAATTTAAGGCCATTTTATTCTAAATAAAAGTTATTATCCAAATTAACAAATTCCTTATTATT